>NC_053391.1:21433539-21733539 GCF_905171765.1 Bufo bufo | reverse complement strand
TTTGACGAAGTTGCCAAATCAAATTTTTCAAAACTTCGCTCATCTCTGTTAATTGCATTTAGTTAAAAATTTAGTATAGCCAGTGATCTATTCAATGAAATGTATCTATACATTGGCACCCGCTGCTTGTTCTTTTCCTTATTTTTCTGACCATCTCACACATGATCAGTTCCATCCTTCAACTGCCACCAGATATGATAATCACAGGAAGAAATCCACAGCAGAAATGAAAGACCCCTGAGCTGTGATAGGGAGGGAGTTGCAGCAGAAAAGACACATTCCCTGAGATGCAGCAGAAAAGACACGCCCCTTGAGAAAAGACACAACCCTGAGGGAGGGGAGATATCTGGAGGTGCAGTGATGGCTCTAGCTTTGAGGTGCAGTGATGGCTCTAGCTTTGAGGTGCAGTGATGGCTCTAGCTTTGAGGTGCAGTGATGGCTCTAGCTTTGTTAGAAAGAGATTGTCATGTACTATATGAAGTGTAATTTTCATTTTCTTCACTTTAATCATGGGACAACCCCTTTAAGAAGTCACCCACATTTCTAGGTGAATATTTTCACACTACTCTAGCTTTCTTGCTTTGTACATTGAGGGGGCAATAATCTTTTGGGCAAATAATCTCTCACTAGTTTTACAATCAGTTGAGTTGGCCAGACACCACTTGGCCGGACATATAAAGAGAAGCCTACTTACCTGCTTCCCGGTCTAGGCTCCCCACTCCTTCTCCTCCAGGCCAGTGATGCTCAGTTGCCCTCCCTGCTGAAAACATTCGGGTTCACACCACCTACAGCCAATCAATGTCCACGAAAGTGACTGGCTCCTCTTATGTCCTGTGACCACATGACATAAGGGGAGCCAGTCACCAGCGTGTCCAGTGATTGGCTGTATTTGGCATCAACCTGGATATTTTCAGCATGGGAGCATCACAGGACAGAAGAAAAAGGGCCAAGTGTTGAGGCTTGCCAACCCCCTCCATTTCTGAAGGTAGGTTTCCCATTTGGAAATGCTCACAAGTATACTCAGTTGTTGAGGATGGAAATGCTTCATAATTTAATTAGAATTATCTAAAATGTATTACTTCACATCTTTTTCATTCTTTTATGTGTTTGTTAAACAAGTCCATTGGTTTACAGATTACCACTTACCTAGCTGAGCGTTCAGCAGCAGTGCCAGTCCTACAAGATTGAAATATTAATGACTTTATTAAATGCATGTTAAGATAAGGCACAGTTAACATAATTTTTTTAGGTAGACATTTTTGGGGTTTAATTTTTAATGGTTTCATCTGTATAAAAAGCATTTACATTTCTAGTTTCCTTTTTCATATTAAATGGGTTGTCTAACCTCAGTCACTGGTGGCATATCGGTAGGATTTGCCACCAATGTCAGATAGCTGCTGGTCCCAACCTCTGGGACCCTCCTTTCTCTAGAACACGGCCCCTAAAGTGAATGGAGTACATCCATGTATGTGCAGCCACCCTCCACAAATCTCTATGGGAGTTCCGAAAATAGCCGAGCACTGGTTTGGCTATTTCTAGCAGTCTCAACGAGGCGAATGGAGAGTTGACTGTGCTTCCACAGAGCTCTCTTTAACCATTTCCATGGGACTTCTGAAAATAGCTGAGCGCACTCGCTAGGCTATTTTTGGAACTCCCAAAGAAGTGAATTAAGAGCACACTTTGCATGGGTGGTGTACACACCTTTACTTTGGGGGCCCTTTTATAATAATATACTACCAAAGTCTGAGATTGTACCCATTTAAGACCCGCCAAAGTCTGAGACACAACTGCTTTAAGATCTGAAAAAAATTTCCTTCAATTTGTCAATGCTTTTGCTTTTCATTGTACACTTAAAAGTACATTGTTACTGTGAATATGCAGTTCCATCAAGCAGGCAAAATGTTATAGAGCAGAAGGAGCTGCGCTGATGAAGTCTTGCCAATGCAAGCGTGACCCAGGAATCTAAGCAGTGAGAATGCCTAGCCCAATCAATCAGATCATGAGGAAGAGTGGCAACAAGGAAGGGGGAGGGGGATGGAAGAGGTGCTCTGAGGAGTTAGTCCCACCGCTCAGTACTCCAAGGATCTCATTTGCATAAGAAACACAAAAATACTTTGCTGCAATTGCATATCAGATTGTAGCAATAGAGAGCTCATTTAAAGGGCATCTGTCAGCAGATTTGTCCCTATGACACTGGCTGACCTGTTACATGTGCTCTTGGCAGCTGAAATCATCTGTGTTGGTCCCATGTTCATATGTGCCCACATTTCTGAGAAAAATTATGTTTTAATATATGCAAATGAGTCTCTAGAAGCAACGGGTGTGTTGCCATTACACCTAGAGGCTCTGCTGTCTCTACAACTGCCATACCCTTTACACTTTGATGGACAAAGATAGACATCAACATCAACATGCCTGGCTTTGTCAATCAGTGGAAAGTGGAGAGAGTGTGGCAGTTCCCCAGAAAGCAGAGCTCCTAGATGTAATAGCAACGCCCCTGTTGATCCTAGAAGCTTCTTTAAAATATTACAACATTTTTCTCAGCAATGCAGAAACCTATGAACATTGGAACACAAATACCTTCAGCTGCCAAGTGCACATGCAACAGGTCATCCAGTTTTATAGGCACAAATCTGCTGACAGATGCCCTTTAAAGAGGAGAGGTTATATAGTACATTCTCTTCTTTCAGGGTGTATACCTGATTTTTACTTCAAAAACTGCATCTAAAAACCCGAATGTGGAAACTCAACCTATTACGACCTTTTGTTGCAGTGGCGGCTCTAGCCCACAGCAGTTCTGCTCACCGATCTTGGCCCCTGGTCTCCAGTGACCTAAAATATACCTCCTGTTGTCCTCCTCTTCCTAGAGGGCTCAGTGAACAGGCTCTCTGTCTCTCCATTAGGGTGGGCAGATGTCCGGTTTTAGGCTGGACAGTCCGGTTTTCTGGCTCCCTGCCCTCAGTCCGGTGCAGGGCCTGGACAGACACAGGGATGTCCACCCTTGCAGTAGCTCACGCTCTGACAGCAGCACTGCGCTATCTGAGCGTGAGCTGCAGCTACTGACTGAGGCTTCTCTCACCCCCAGTCAGTCACTAGAGCCGCAGACAGGGGTGTAACTATAGGGGGTGCAGAGGTAGCAGTCGCTACCGGGCCTAGGAGCCTGAGGGGGCCCAAAGACCCTTGTGCCACATAAGAAGACACTGGTATTATGGAAAGTGCATGCTGGTCAAGTTACACCTCTGGCTGCAGGGAAGGGGTTAGGTCAAGAATTTGTCATGAGGGGGGTTGGGGGTGCCGTTTCAATTTTTCAATTTTTGCCTCCCTGGTCACAAAGCACGGAGGGAAGGGGGGGTCCAAGCTGAAATCTTGCACCAGGGCCCATGAGCCTTTAGCTACGCCCCTGGCCGCAGACATGGCTTCCTGTGGCTGACTAAGGGAGTCAGAAGCACCCTGGCTGCCCCCAGCTCACCTTCCATTCAGAAAGTTCTTCCCTTTCCTCCCCCCATTTTTTTTCCCAACCAGCGATGGGGACATGGCTTCACGGAGGCAGGGGCGTGACTTCACAAAGGGGGGCATGGCCGGTGAGGTCCGGCTTTCTGAGGTGAAGCCAGCGGCCACCCTACTCTCCTTGCAAACCCCAACCTGCTTACCAGCAAGGTCCATCTTCCTGTGCCCATAGAGAGTACATGCGCATTCCCTCCAGCTCTTAAAAGGCCAGAGCACATTTTACCTAATCCTCATTAGCCAATGGCTGGCAACACTTAGGGTGATTAGGGCACCTTACCCAGTGGGAAGGTGCTTGAGCAATAAGGTCTCTTAGCTTTCTAAGTATCCTACAAAGGTGAGCTATTTCATTATCTGCCCACGTTCTGACCTGTGCTTGATCATCTTGTTAACCCTCTATTTCCAGTCCTGTCCTCAGACCTGTTTCATCTATTTCACATATCTGCCTGCCCTGATCTTAAGCCGTTTACTAGATTACACATAGTCTGCTTTCCCTGACCACAGCCTGTTACTAATTATGAGTTGTGCCTGATCCCTCAGTGCCCCACACTGGAGTCTCTGACCCTTGTGGATAAACTGTCAACCACAGAGACTACTCCAGAAGGTAGTGGCTTGGTGGTTCCCTTGCAGTAAAGGATAAATCCCTGTATAAGGGATAAAAAGTTAAAACTAGGGGACTGCCAGGATAATGCCCACATCCACTGAACATAACACCTTTAAAACAAAGAATTAAAGTCCTTCTCAAATTAGAATTACAGTTTGGTATGCCTGAATCACAGATGGCGAAGAGCAGTTCTTGGTCAGTGCTAGGGGGAGAGGGACAAGGAATGTGATTGATATTACCATAGGAGGTGGCACTGTGGGGAACATTATTACTGTGGGGGCATTACTATTGAGGATGGCACTGAGGGGAACATTTCTACCGGGGGATATTTCTCTGGAGGAAGAGTACTGTAGGAACATTTCTACTGGGGGGCAATGGGGGACATTACTATTGGGGTGGCACTGTGAGGGACATTACTACTGTGAGGGGCACAATGAGACATTACTACTGTAGGAGACACTTTGGGGTGCATTACTACTTTACAAGGCACTTCAAGGGACATCACAGGTTAGTTTTACCACTTAGGGAATACTATGAAATGTAAACCCATAAAACGCGGCATCTGAGAGCTTTAATGACGGCTACTTACAAAGAAATGCACTTTGTAACAAAGTAATATGTCACAATTTTTTCTTTGTGAAATTTGTCAAAGCAGCTGAATAAAATCATCTTTAGTTGGGACCGTTACCATCATGAGAATGGGGTTCATGTTATCCCGATGTGAATTAATGGAGTACCAGGTCGGGTAATCTGTGGAATGAATGGTGCAGCAGTAAGCTTACTCTACCCGCTGCTCCATTATTTAGGGGAATAGGATCTTGATTCTTATAATTGACAGGGGTCCTTGATGTTGGATAAGGAAACCAACCTGTATTGTTGAAAAACCCATTTAAGGACCCTTCATATCTGTAGTTCTTATACTGGAATATGTCATTACACAGTATATCTTCCAGCTACTGAACCAGAAATTGCAGAGCTGGAAACACACATGCTGGTTTTGGTCCTTTTGACGTGCAATTTTTAATGCATTTTTATTTTATTTTTTGCCAAAACCAAGTGTATCTTGCAGGAAAAGTCATTTCTTTATATTTGGTTAAAGAGCCACTGAGTACTGAGCACATAGAGACATTTTAGAAGTATATATCGGTTGGGGTCTGTGGACGGATTCTCCCACCGATCCCTAGAATGAAGAGATTGAGGTTCTTGCGTATCATGTTCTCTTCCTTGCAGCAGGAGATGGACTTAATAGAAATCTAGGGTTCTATCTCTTTCGTCCCCTGCAATGAGGAGAAAGCGATATTCAACCTCTTTTCTCCCTCACCAATCAAAACTTTTGATATTTTGACAAAATTTAACAAAAACGGCATTGCAAATTTCAACAAAAACTGCTACATATTCCAGCCTCATAGTGAGTATAAATCTCATCTTGGTGCGAACTTGATAATGCTGTCCTAAAGCTATAAATTAGAAGAAACACAAGTAAAGAAATTCCAAGACCCAACACACAAACTCTTAACTCAAATTTCCTAACTCATCGCGTTAAATCTTGAAACAAAAGCCATTAAAAAGCAATTGAAGGTGTTAGCTTAAAGCACTTATTTTAGATAACACGTCTCATAAAGCATGTGTGTTAACTCTACTACATCCGTATACTGTAACCATATATTTTTAGCATTTCTATGATTTCCTTACCTGTGAGGAGGATAAGTCTTGCCATCTTGCCTCTATACTGGCTTCGGTTAGAATGGTATCACTATTTATACTTCTCTTTCCTTTCCACTTTTCTTATCACGTTAACAATGAAATTGTACAAATTAATCACTCTGTAAATACAGAACAGATATCTTTGTTTGTTTTACTTGTTGGTATCTTGATTAAAAAGTCATTATTTAATAACGTGTTATCAGAATTAAGATATTGTTTTTGGACGGCTTCTTGTGCTCAGTGGCTTTTGCAGGGAAGTGACGGGCACAAGCTAAAATGTGTGATTTATGAATGTCGTATGTTTCCAACCAATGAATGCCCTTCTGTAACATTCCTAGCCAGATAACCCGTTAGCCAGAAGTAAACAGTGTGGTATTGTTACAACTATGACCTTCGCAAGTATTTAATCACCTTGGATTAGAACCATTTGAAGCCAAATTGGCATGTGCCAAAAATAGGCTTTAATGGAAACTAAATATATACCCTGTGAGTCTCTAATCATTGGTTTTCCACTCACTGTTGTCATTAGAAGTTAGCATTTGAGTAATTTTTTATTTATCTTTCCATAAATTGGTGAAATTATTATTTTCCCAACATTTAGCATTAGTAGGCAATGTTAAAGGGACATTTACATCAAAAACCTTTTATCACATATTAACAACTGTAAGGGATCATCTCTTATTCGGGGGTCATTCTCACAGAATTATCTGTTATCTCATAACCACTGGGTTTCAGGTCCAAACAGTGTGATTTATTTTACACTCTTCATACACAACATGGCATAAAACAAAAGCCTGCCCATCTGGGCTCTACCTAAAGATAATAAACATCGTATCCCTAACTCGGCTATACGATAGCGTTCCCACATGGAACCAGGTACGGCTTACCCCAGACATACAGTCCACCAGCCCTCAGGCTGTAACAAATGCAGTACCTTTGGAGGGGGTTGTGGTCTATCAGTCCTCCCGACTCTGACCTTTCAATGCTTGTTCCCGGGTGTCGCTGAGTCCCCCAAAGTCCAGGCTATTGCATAGCCTTGTGGCCCCTCAGCCTTGCCAAGCCACTGCAGCCTAGCAACATGCAACCAAAGTGCAGCAAGAAACTAATAAGCAGACGGATGATCTGACGCGATATCTGGCAATGCAACTTTCCGCTCTAACCAAGATGCAAAACAAGAATCGTGCTGTTTTGACTGAGGTGGTGCAGTGCCTTGCAGACCGGACCCCTGGGTTGACTGAAAGTAGCCACATGGGAAAAAGAGATATATGTGCTGGTAACTACCTACAAAATATGGCCACCACAGATGATGTGGAGGCTTACTTGATGACTTTTGAGTGCACCGCTGAGCTTGAAAGATGGCCACCAACTCCACTCAGGTTAATAGCCCCCTTCCTGAGTGGAGAGCCTCAGAAGTCTTAGTAAGATTTGGATCCTGCAGATGCTCAAGATTACTGTAATCATAAGGCAGAGATTTTTGCCCATTTGGGGGTCACTTTGTTGGTTCGGGCCCAAATGGTGCACCATTGGGTTTTCCAGGTAGACCAACCAGCTTGCTCCCAAATGTACGACCTGATACACTTAACCAAGAAGTGGTTACAGCCAGATGTTCTGTCAGCTCCAAAGGTCGTGGAGCGTGTGGTGGTGGACAGATATCTTAGAGCACTTCCGTCCGAACTATGCAAGTGGGTTACCCATGGTGACCCTAACAGTGCAGATGCGTTGGTCTCTCTGGTGGAAAGATATGCAGCAACAGAGGACCTGATACAGAAGTCCCACATAGCACAAGAAAGTACCCGGCAGTGGTTTGCTCCTGATAAGATGGGGACTTCTGGAAGCAAGGTCCAGATCTGAATCCTGGCCTTAACGGTCAGAAAGGTCAAAGACTGACTTATTGAGATCAGAGCCTATTAAATGCTTCTGGTGTAACGGTCCAGGACATATTGCTGCTAACTGTCCTTTAAACGCTGAACCTATTGAGTGTGATATGAGTACTATGCCAAATGTTAAGTCTATGTTTGCCAAAGTGGTTTGTTCTGCTGGGGGCCCTGAATATGTTGATAAACATATGTTTCCTGTGGAGGGGAGAGAGGTGCAGGCCCTCCTTGATACTGGCAGTGTGATCACATTAGTTAAAGCCTGTTTGGTAAACTCCAATAAATTACAGTCCCAGACTGTAGGGGTCACCTGTATTCAGGGCCGGACTAGCCATAGGGCAGACCGGGCACTTGCCTGGTGGGCCGGGCCGCCTGGTGAGTTTTTTTTATTTTTTTATTAATGTGGCAGCAGCCGGGCAGGAGTGGAGATGAGCGCTTCCATTGTGGAAGCGCTCATCTCCATATTCATCTGTATCACCATCCTCAGGACAGCGATACAGATGAATGGAGCAGGGGAGAGGCGTCTCCCTTGCCCATTCCTCTGATAGGCTACAGGCACTAGGCCTGTAACCTATCAGAGGCCAGTGCAGGCGGAGCAATGACATCATCGCGTGCGCCGCCCGAGCCGTACAGCGCGGGACACAGGCCGGAAGAGGCCAGCATCGCTTCGCTGACAGCAGCATGGAGGTAAGTATATGAGTTTATTGTTTTTATTATTTAATTTTATACTATACTGTGGCAAGAAGGTGGGTGGGGGCCCTATATACTGGCACAATATAGGGGGGGGTCGGCACTATGGAGAAGAAGGGAAGCACTATGGGGCCATATATACTGGCACAATATGGGGGGGCACTATGGGGCCCTATATACTGGTACAATATGGGGGGGACACTATGCAGAAGAGGGGAAGCACTATGGGGCCCTATATACTGGGACAATATGGAGGGGGTCAGCACTATGGAGAAGAGGGGAAGCACTATGGGGCCATATATACTGGCACGATATGGGGGGGCCTATATACTGGCACAACATGGGGGGGCACTATGGAGAAGAGGGGAAGCACTATGGGGCCCTATATACTGGCACAACATGAGGGGGGCACTATGGAGAAGAGGGGAAGCACTATGGGGCCCTATATACTGGCACAATATGGTGGGGGGACTATGGGGCCCTATATACTGGCACAATATGGGTGGGACACTATGCAGAAGAGGGGAAGCACTATGGGGCCCTATATACTGGCACAATATGGGGGGGTTGGCACTATGGAGAAGAGGGGAAGCACTATGGGGCCATATATACTGGCACAATATGGGGGGCCTATATACTGGCACAATACGGGGGCACTATGGAGAAGAGGGGAAGCACTATGGGGCCATATATACTGGCATAATATGGGGGGCCTATATACTGGCACAATACGGGGGCACTATGGAGAAGAGGGGAAGCACTATGGGGGCCCTATATACTGCCACATTATGGAGGGCACTATGGAGAAGAGGGGAAGGAGCACTATGGGGGCATCTACTGGGGGCCCTATATACTGGCACGCATTATAGGTGGGCACTATGGAGAAGTGGGGGACAAGAGCACTATGAGGGCATTATATAGGGGCATTTAATACTGGCACCCATTTTGTTGCCACTATGGGAAAGGGAGGAAAGGAGCATTATGGGGGTATCTATGTGGGGCAGTCTATAGGGGCATTTTATAGTGCCACATTATGGAGGGCACTATGGAGACGGGGAAGGAGTACTATGGGGGCATCTTCTGGGGGGACTATATAGGAGTATTTTATACTGGCACAAATTATAAGGTCACTATGGGCACCTAAGCTCAACTGGTGGCACTAAGTTTTGTTTTGTAGTGGCACACAGTACGGGTCATTGGAACACACGAGGGCACTCTGGGGACATTGGCTCTACTGGGGGACACTAAGAGTAGGTATTTCTTTTTTTACTGCCACACAATGGGGCATTTTTTGTACATGTGCACATTATAAGGGGGGTTCTACTGTCACACATTATAAAGAGAATTATTACTATCGGAGCATTATGGTGGGCTTTATTACAACTGGGGGACTATGGGAGCATTATTACTTGTGGGACACAATTACTGTTGGGGGCACTGTAGGAGCACTATTACTACTAAATGCACTCTGGCAAAGAAATAATTACTATTGTTGGGACTTTGGGACTCGGAGCACCATTATTTTGGGGGCACCCTGGCACAGCTTCAGCTTAGCACAGTTCTTTTTGCAGTATAGTTTTGGGGAGCACAGCTTCTCAGTATTGGGGGTGCATGATGGGATGTTAATTGGAGGATGATGGAAAAGTAGGAAACTAAGATGTCTGTCAAACTCTGCAGAGACGTGAGATGGCTGAAAGAAATTATCACGGTGGTCTGGTCTGAATGGAGAAGATGAAGAAAAAGAACATCTACATCAGAGGAGACGTCACTGGATGTAAGAGGTGTGGGGCGCTGTATTAGGCTACTTTCACATCTGCGTTAGTGATCCTGGCAGGCTGTTCCATCTGAGAATTCACTGGATCCGGCACTGCTGGATGCAGACAGAATGCCCGCCAGTCCCATTAACTATAATGGGGTACGGCAGAGATCCGGCCACAATCTGGGAAAAATGCAGAGAATCAGCGGGACATAAACCGCTGCATGCTGTGCTTTGTGTCCAGTCAATTCCTTGCATTTTCTGCCGGATTAGGTGGCCGGATCGTACTAAGAACCCTAATGTCACCTGGGGACCCCCAAAGAAGCTTGTGTGTTGACTGAAGCCTTCCTATCTTACTGGTGGCTGGCCCTGCCTCTCAATTGTGCTTCTGGTTTTGACTCCGCCCATAGACTGCAAGGGGGTGGGGCCTGTTGGGGGTCATGTGATTGGGCTGCTCAGTCAAAAATGCCCGGGCCTATTTTTTGTCCCAGTCCGGCCCTGCCTGTATTCAAGGTGAAACACGCAAGGATAATACCGCACTGGTAGCCATAGGAACGATGCTCAAGCGGGTAACCTGTCAGGAAGCGGTGATACCCACTCTCCTGTATGACATAATACTGGGTAGAAAATATAAAATATTGTGACGCACAGGATGAGCCTAAGATCAAATGAGGTGCTCTCAGTAAAGTAGATTCACCCAATCTACTCAATAAAGTAGCAATGTAAACAAAAATACACTGGGCACTCTCTGATATCTCGACCAATACTGAATTTATTATATATACTAAGTGCTACCCTATAGTGAAGGGTACTAGGCACAATAAAATATCAAATATAACATAAAAATCGAGGACATTAACAATCAAACATCACAATAAAATCAATAAAATAATCGATAAAAGAATCGCTGAATAAAATGCCTATGCTAATTTTTGAACCATTAATGAAACAGCATACACAATAGCAGCATTCAATAGCAGCATTCACAGGTGTGGAATATAAAGCTTTCGAATCAGAAAGATCGATGGTTGTTCGATCAAGATTTATAGCATGAAGATAAAAAAAGTCTTAATCCCATATGAATCGCTTTTAGGCCTCCTGCACACGACAGTATTTTTTAACGTCCCGCAAAACGTGGTTCCGTTGTTCCGTGATCCGTGACCGTTTTTGCTTCCGTTGTGCTTCCGTGTGTCCGTGTTCCCGTTTTTTTTGCGGCCCGCCAGAATTCCATTGCATGGTGAAAAAAATGTAATTTTAATAACTCCACCCAGGATACTGTTATAAATGAGGGTCACCTGAGTATGCATTTGTGGCCATTTTCTGTAGTCTTCACAGAGTACAGAGATTCATTTGGCTGCTTCTCTTTGATTTTTCACCATGTCTGATTCAGAGGAAGAGTTCTTACTGCATTGGCTTGTTTCCGGGCAATGTGGTCCGCGCAGTCCTTTGTTGACTGAGGAACCGAGTAGAAGGCGACGATTTTGGGTCCATCCGTTAGTTTCCCAACGGTACCGGAAAGGACACTTTCATTCCCTCTACGAAGATCTGCGCCTGCATCCTGCGAAGTTCTATTCCTTCTGTCGGATGACAGTGCCTACATTTGATCGCTTGCTGTCGTCTCTACGTACTGTCCTTACCTTCATGGACACCAATATGAGGCGCAGCATTTCTCCTGAGGAAAGGCTCATCGTCACGTTGAGGTAATCAGGATAGTACTTTTATAGTTTAAACAGTAATGTGCAGTGTTTTTGTCAGGAGGAACATGTGCTCTAAAATGGCTGCTGTTAGACATGTGCTAATGTTTCCCGAAGTAACGTTTCTTTACCCTTTTTTGTTTTTAATTCATTCGGTTGGTGTTGTTTTTTTATCCCCTTAATCCCTGGCACCTAACATCCCAGTATTGTTTATTTTTAACTTGCTTTTGTGCAAGTTTCAAACTTCTGTTCAGTTACCGGCCTCCAGACAATCCATGAATCCCCTGCACTCGCCAGTAGTTTGTTTCTAAAGTTGTTGGATTCAGTCAGTCAGCCATGTTACTGCAGTCTGTAACCTGCCTGTCTGAGTGACTAATTTTTCATTTTTCTGGGATTACTGGCGAGTGCAGGGGATTATTGTTGGTTTGGAAAAAATTTTGGCCCTCTGTCAGGATCTCTAACTGCGTGCACCACCCTGTTAGAAGGCTGTATACCGGTCTGTACCCTATTTCGTAGGATTGTGCTGGTGCCAACCCCTGAGATTTCCATCAAACGTCCTCATCATGCCTAATGTTGTCAATATTTCGAACGTGCACAACACTCTCAGCATTTTAAAGGGGCTAAACACAGATGATGTAACTTAGTTGTGTTAGTACTGCCCACACCCCAATAGCTGGTAGTGTTTAGGTCAGATACACCTTTTTTTTGGGCCAGTTTAATCAACCAAGGACATAGGGCAGTGTTGTGGAGACGTTATCAGACAGAGTTGGCAATGTTGTAGCCAGATCCGTAGCATTTTTTACAAAATGTCAACCCATCAATTTGGCATGAATACTGTACTAGAATATAGTTTGTTGTAATTGCATTTTAGCATTTTGCGTGAATTTCTGGCTTCAATCCAGTGCTGCCAGTAGATTTCATAGTGTGCCCTGTGCTGATGAATGCTTGGGAAACTCATGGGTGTATATTTGTAAACCATAGTCTTTTCAATGGGTGTGGGTGCCCACAGAGTGGGCCTTGAGTGCCGCCTCTGGCACCCGTCCCATAGGTGCCCCACCCTTAGACATAGGGTGCTTTCAATCATGGAGTGTATACAACATTATACTTGAATCTTGAATCTGTTCTTCCCTTAGATTTTCAGTTGACTGTTTGTATTTTTTTTTTTCTCTACAGATTCCTTGCAACTGGGAACTCTTTTGCATCCCTGCATTTTGAGTTTCTTTTAGGAACCTCGACAATCTCGAGTATTGTACGACACACTTGCCATGTCATCTGGCAGCAACTCCGAGAGGCGGTGATGCCGCAGCCCAAGGCGGACGATTGGGTTCGGATCGCTGAGGGCTTCCAAAATTCTGCGCAGTTTCCAAACTGCATCGGGGCAATGGATGGCAGGCACATCCGTGTAAAGAAACCGCCACACTCAGGGAGCCGTTTCTTCAATTATAAACAGTATTTTTCGGTAGTGCTGATGGCAGTTGCTCACAGTAACTACCAGTTTATAATGGTTGATATCGGGGCCTATGGAAGCACTGCGGATGCTCGCATCTTTAGTGCTTCTAGAATGGGTGAGCGGCTTCGTGCCAACCAGCTTGCCCTGCCGGAGTCCAGAAGACTGCCCGGATATGCAGGTCCGCCGGCTCCATTTGTCATCGTGGCGGATGAAGCTTTTGCATTGACTCCACATGTTATGCGGCCCTTTCCAAAGCGTGGTTTGGATGTCAGGAGGCGTATATTCAACTACCGCTTGACTCGTGCCCGTCGGTATGTTGAGTGCGCTTTCGGGATACTCTC
This sequence comes from Bufo bufo, assembly GCF_905171765.1. NCBI lineage: Eukaryota > Metazoa > Chordata > Amphibia > Anura > Bufonidae > Bufo > Bufo bufo. The sequence goes on along the minus strand of NC_053391.1, from coordinate 21,719,922 downwards.
TAGCAAGTGGAGGGTGTTTTTGTCATCCATACAGATGGCTCCAGAGAATGCTACCCTGGTGATTAAAGCATGTGTTGTTCTACACAACTTCACCAGGATTCACGAGGCTTCCTCTTCTGTTGACATGGAAGAGCTTCCTATGTCTTCAGATTTGGGTTTGGAAAGGACCCTGCATAGACGACCTGGGACTGCAGGCATTGCAGTTCGGGAACTCTATGCAGACTACTTTTACAGCTCAGAGGGGTCCGTGCCATGGCAGAGGGACGCTATTCGTGGCAGTTTTTAAAATCTTCTGGGCTCTTTAGTTTTTTATTTATTTTCTAGATAGAATACTAAAAATTTATTGTGGTAGTTGAGTGTAGGGACTCGCAAGATAATGAGGACCCTTGACGTGGGCCTGCGGGCTGAGATTTTTTGGACAACAAATATTGAAATCGGCATATAAAGTAATATAAATAATGATTTGGTCCAAATGCAATTTGACTTAATCATCTTTATATTTTTTTTGAACGTTCCAAAAATTTTTCTAATACCTCATCATGACAGTATCCCAAAATAAACATGTTGATCATCTAAATAAAGTGTGGCTTTGTCAGTTAAAGTGTGTGTGTTTTTTTTTACAATTTGAAATTTGTCATGGAAATGTTCGGTGGAGTGTGCCAAATAAAAAACAGTCGACTACTTTTTGGCCTAAACAACATTTATGTGGAATATTGTTATCACCGTAATCCAAAGGTAAACAATGGGACAAACATTAAGGTAAAACCAGATAAAGTGCTCAATACAAAAACGAAAAACAAAATTACAAATTAAGAAGGTCCTGAGTGAAGGAACCCGTTGTAAAGGAGGACCGTGGCCTTGCATGGGCCTGTGGAGGTGCCACAGATGAGAAACTGCGCGGGTAAAGGGGCTGACCCACTTGTTGCATTGGACCCTGGTGTGGTCTATACTGGGGTTGCTGGTGATAAGAAGGCCCTTGAAATGTTTGTGGCGCTACCTCAAAGGCTCCTGCCCTTTGCTGCTGTCCCGCATTTTCAATTTCCACTTTCATGGCAATAAGCTTTGCCAGAATGTCCCCATGGTTGGGGAGAGCAAACATTTTGATTACGACCGCTAATGAAGCAAGGCACTCATGATGCTCCAAAGGAGTGATGTGCTTCATTAGCGGCCCTAAGCCCCGTATAATTTTTTCCTCCACACCATCACTCCTCCTCTGGGCAAGAAACTCGATGAGCCGGGCGTTAATAAGTTCCCGACTCTCTTGCCCAGAGGTAGAGGGAGGGACTTGTCGGCGACGTCTTGGCTGGGGCTGTACAATCCGGGGTGGACTGGCCAGTGGTAGGGGGGCCTCGGTCAGTGTTGAGTCCTCTGGGTCCTCAGCCGGCGTTGGAGCAGGACTTTCTTGGGGGGAGAAAACCGCAGGGGTTTTACTCCCCGACGTGTCAGAATCTTGGGACGGATCCAGACTGTCCACAGTACTGTATTTGAAATAAAAACAATAAACCATTAGCTAATTTGATTGAAACATTTTAAAAAATACATCGAGTATATTATTGTAAAACAGCCGTGTGAATAAAATATATATACGGAGTGGCAGCATACGTCAGAGATTTACTTTTACACAAAGAATACCAGCTTCTATGTGAAATTGTGAAATCACATTTGGATTGCATTTAAAATCTATCGATGGGATAAGTCTTGGAAAGGCCGAATGTTACTGTAATGGGAAAACAGTGTTTGCTGTTTGGAGCTGTCCAGCCTCAGAAGAGGATTCCTCATTCAAGGACCAAAACCAGTGCTGAAATTCAGTCCAGGTCGTCTGTATGTGGCCTGCTACCACCCTCCAAAGTTAGAAGATGTAATTTGTACGTAGTATAACATCATCTACAGAGAAACAACATGTACCAGGCCACACTTGACCAGGGTGAGAGTAGTAGTTTGAATCCTGCTGGTCAAGCGTAGTTTGAACTTCATTATTATCCATTTTCCTAGGAGCTGGTTTTTGACATTTTATATGACCAATGTAAGTAATCCATGTTGGGTTTGGTGCACTAACATTTAAGGTATATAACTGACATTGGAAATTCCTATAGGGTAACCATTTCTTAAACATCAAAAAGTTAGATAATAGGTCTCAATGGTACAAATATCACGTTGGCCCAACAATTACATAAAAAAAACACTAGTCAGGGCTCCCATTAAAACGTGTGGATTTCTGAAAGCTTTTAAAACGATTGCTGTGTGACTAGGAGCCGCAAAACCCGATGATCTACTGTATAAGGAAAAAATGCGTGCAGTGCGCAAGTGTCATCTCCATTCTCTTTTCTGGTTTCAATTGCAAACATCTATGTTCCAGGAGGGACAATAAATTGCTTCTACACGTCCAAAACAGAGAGGGGAGGCGACATCTGCACACTACACGTGTCGTCTCATCATACACAGCGCAAAAGCGGTGGCCCCTGGTTTGACTCCACCACAAAACTGATGTAGACAACCAACACCAGGCATGTACAAACTGTTGCCCACCAGCTGATGCCCAACTACAACTCCAAGCAGGACTGGGTAGCTTACAGCTATTCTGGCATGCTGGGAGTTTCAGTTGGAAAAGAGCTGAATGTAGTCAGTTAGGACATGGCTGCCCTACCGAAAGTATAGGTCTTCAATACAAGAACACAACTGTATCCATTAGTTTTTTGGCCACTTTTGCAAGTCCAAATTCAAACGTAAGTGTGAAAATTGTAAACATTTTGAAGAATACATTAAAAATACTTACGGCCTCAATTCCATTACTGGCCGCAGAAACTGCAACTGGGCCGTATAAATGTAGGCCCGTTTCCGGGAGGTTCCCTCACCACTCCAGCCTTTGCTGGTCATCTCCCGCCGGAATTGGTCCCGGCAACTCGCCCAGCGGGTTTTGGTTTGTTTGACTGTTTGGAAATGACATAATAGACATTTGTGAGCTCCAAAAATTAGAAAGGGGAAAAACAGATGTCTGTTTGAAAAACCATGTACAGGCCTTTATGCCCAACGAGGCTGGACCACAAAATAAATACTATTGTCACCTCAGGGAATTTAAAACTACATCTTTTGGCCACACAGGGGGCAAGGACAGCACAACTACATTACTATCACTTACCTAATTGGGCCCGGACTCGGCTATCCGCTTTGGACCATTCGCTTTTGCGCATGCTCCGTGCCACTTGCTCCCACGAAGCATCCTTTTTTAAGCGGTCACTGTACGCATTTTGCCTGATATCCCATAGCTCGGGCCTCTCCTGGACCAGGGTTATTAGTTTTTCTACATTCCATCGCGGCATGGTGGATGAAATTTTAACCTGATGAAATGGCACCCTCACCACACACAAGCTGTTTACCACAGATGGCTAGAAATTAGCATATCCTGTGACCTTCAACTTCCTGTTTTGTTTTTTTTTGGCCATGCCAGAAGATGAAATAAAACGGCCGCGAACGCGGATGTCAAACGGGTGTGCAACCGCGTTTTTCACGGCCCCATTGACTTGTCGCGGCCGTGAAAAAAATAGGACAGGTTATATTTTTTGACGGACAGGAAAGACGGGTCACGGGCGCGGGTGACAAAACGGTGCAGTAGCCGAGTTTTCTACGGACCCATTGAAAGTCAATGGGACCGCAGAAAAACACGTTCAACAGGCCAATGGCCACAGGTGCACACAACGGTCGTGTGCAGGAGGCCGAAGAACAAGGTTAGTCACTGGGAACTTAATTTCATATACAGCTTAGGCTACTTTCACACTTGCGTTCGGGGTTCCGCTTGTGAGTTCCGTTTGAAGGCTCTCACAAGCGGCTCCGAACGGATCCGTACAGCCCCAATGCATTCTGAGTGGATGCAGATCCGCTCAGAATGCATCAGTTTGGTACCGTTTGGCCTCCGTTCCGCTCAGCAGGCGGACACCTGAACGCAGCTTGCAGCGTTTTCGTGTCCGCCTGGCTGTGCAGAGCCAAACGGATCCGTCCAGACTTACAATGCAAGTCAAGGGGGACGGATCCGTTTGACGTTGACACAATATGGTGCAATTGCAAACGGATCCGTCCCCCATTGACTTTCAATGTAAAGTGAGGAGTCCCTATTAATATACCATCAGATCGGAGTTTTCTCCAATCCGATGGTATATTTTAACTTGAAGCGTCCCCATCACCATGGGAACGCCTCTATGTTAGAATATACCATCGGATTTGAGTTAGATCGTGAAACTCAGATCCGACAGTATATTCTAACGTAGAGGCGTTCCCATAGTGATGGGGACGTTTTAAATTAGAATATACTAAAATAACTGTGTACATGACTGCCCCCTGCTGCCTGGCAGGTGCTGCCAGGCAGCAGGGGGCAGACCCCCCCCTCCCTCAACTCATTGGTGGCCAGTGCGGCCCCCCCTCCCTCCCCTGTATTTAACTCATTGGTGGCCGGTGCGGCCGCCCCCCCCCCCCCTCCCTCCCCTATATTTAACTCATTGGTGGCCAGTGCGGCCGCCCCCCCCCCCCCCCTGTTTTTAACTTATTGGTGGCTTGGTGGCCAGTGCGGCTGCCCCCCCCTCCCTCCCCCCCTGTTTTCATTGGTGGCCATTGGTGGCCAGTGCGGCCGGCCCCCCCTCCCCCCCTGTTTTTAACTCATTGGTGGCCAGTGCAGCCGTCCCCCCCTAATTAAAATGACCGACCCCCCATCATTGGTGGCAGCGGAGAGTTCCGATCGGAGTCCCAGTTTAATCGCTGGGACTCTGATTGGTAACCATGGCAACCAGGATGCTACTGCATTCCTGGCTGCCATGGTTACTTAGCAATTTTAGAAGCATTATACTTACCTGCGATGTCTGTGACCGGCCGGGCACTTCTCCTACTGGTAAGTGAAAGGTCTGTGCGGCGCATTGCTTATAGCACAGACCTTTCACTTACCAGTAGGAGGAGCGCCCGGCCGGTCACAGACAGCGCAGGTAAGTATAATGCTTCTAAAATTGCTAAGTAACCATGGCAGCCAGGAATGCAGTAGCGTCCTTGTTGCCATGGTTACCGATCAGAGTCCCAGCGATTAAACTGGGACTCCGATCGGAACTCTCCGCTGCCACCAATGATGGGGGGTCGGTCATTTTAATTAGGGGGGGGGGGCGGCCGCACTGGCCACCAATGAGTTAAAAACAGGGGGGGGGGGCCAGCCGCACTGGCCACCAATGAGTTAAAAACAGGGGAGGGAGGGAGGGGGGCCGGCCGCACTGGCCACCAATGAGTTAAATACAGGGGAGGGAGGGGGGGGGGGGCGCACTGGCCACCAATGAGTTAAATACAGGGGAGGGAGGGGGGGGTCTGCCCCCTGCTGCCTGGCAGCACCTGCCAGGCAGCAGGGGGCAGTCATGTACACAGTTCTTTTAGTATATTCTATCTTGAAGCGTCCCCATCACCATGGGAACGCCTCTGTGTTAGAATATACTGTCGGATCTGAGTTTTCACAAAGTGAAAAATCAGATCTGAAAAAAACTGTTATGCAGACGGATCCGTTCTGAACGGATGCAAGCGTTTGCATTATAGGAGCGGATCCTTCTGTACAGACACCAGACGGATCCGCTCCGAACGCAAGTGTGAAAGTAGTCTTACTACAAGCTGTATATGAAATTGAGTTCCTAGTGACTAACCTTGTTCTTCTAAAGTGATTCATATGGGATTAAGACTTATCTTCATGCTATAAATCTTGATCGAACAACCATCGATCTTTCTGATTCGAAAGCTTTATATTCCACACCTGTGAATGCTGCTATTGAATGCTGCTATTGTGTATGCTGTTTCATTAATGGTTCGAAAATTAGCATAGGCATTTTATTCAGCGATTCTTTTATCGATTATTTTATAGATTTTATTGTGATGTTTGATTGTTAATGTCCTCGATTTTTATGTTGTATTTGATATTTTATTGTGCCTAGTACCCTTCACTATAGGGTAGCACTTAGTATATATAATAAATTCAGTATTGGTCGAGATATCAAAGAGTGCCCAGTGTATTTTTGTTTACATAATACTGGGAAGAGATTTTCCTTTTTTAAGGAATTGTGGGAGGAAAGGTATGAAGAGCCACCAGTGGATATGGTTTCTGGAGAACCTAAGCTTCTTGATGATGATCTGTCATCTCCAGGGAGTGCCACTTTCCATTTTAATGTAATGTCAGGTGACACAGAAGCCACCAATGTAAGTAAAGAGCCAGAAGAGAGGATTGAAAATGTGGTAGGTTGTGGTGGCTCACTAGCAAGTAGTTAAGGTATGGTGCTGCAAGCTCATATAGAGGGAATCACCCCACCCTCTCTTAAAGGCAAATGTAGTAATAGAGTAATGAGCGAGCACTCATACACTTGGCAACCAAATTGACATGTGCAGAAAATATTTATTATATCCCCATAAAATACAAGTAATAAAATTTATAAGAACAATGTAGCAATAATATACAACATTACAGTCACATATTGTGGTAGATATGATCAACACTATATTCATATGACTCAATAGTGTCGATAAATTCAATAATATATATCACACCAAGAAACTTCAAGTATATGCTGTTATTTGGGAAGAGGGGGTATTATCTTCTAGCGCTCTATCCCAATTTGGGAAACTGAATGTCACTAAAAATGTTGTAGGTGTATTCACTGGGAGCGCAATATGTTCATAAAGTGTCCACAGGAATCCTGATAATGTGAAAAGTCTCTTATAGCATATCCTTTTAAGCTCGATATGAGCTTTGGATTGGAGAAAACTTTAAATCGATGTTTGGCTTACCGTCTAGCGTCTGCTGTCTCCCTATTGCTTCAATGGAGCTTTAAATATTTGCCGGCTTATTCAGTCGCTCCATACAGCAAGCTGGTTTAAATTTCGCAGGAGTTCCAAAGATCGCAGGAGTTGCCACTCTGTTCCGCAATTTCCTTTGGTGCAGCTTTCGACGATAAGAATAGCTAATCCGTTACTGTAGAGATTTTCTTCTGTATGGCCATACAGTATTATCGGAGGCTTTTCAATGCAGGTACATCACTTGTTTCACCAATTGGTGAAACAAGTGATGTACCTGCATTGAAAAGCCTCCGATATAAAGATCCCTCTGTTTTGTGCTATGAGCTGGACTTCTAATGTTTTTTAAAATGACTTGCTGTATCAGATAGCAAGGTGAAGACATCATAGAACAGCTGATAGTTCCCAAGCCATGTAGGTGGATTGTCTTGGATGTAGCACATGGTCATTTGTTGGGGGGACATCTTCATCTTGCAATACAACCGATATGTTTATTGTAAAGGTTTGAGATATACATAGTACATAACATAGTACATAAGGCCGAAAAAAGACATTTGTCCATCCAGTTCGGCCTGTCATCCTACAAGTTGATCCAGAGGAAGGCAAAAAAAACAAAAACAAAACTGTGAGGTAGAAGCCAATTTTCCCCACTTTAGGGAAATAAAAAATTCATTTCCGAGTCCAATCAGGCAATCAGACTAACTCCCTGGATCAACGACCCCTCTCTAGTAGCTATAGCCTGTAATATTATTACACTCCAGAAATACATCCAGGCCCCTCTTGAATTCCTTTATTGTACTCACCATCACCACCTCCTCAGGCAGAGAGCTCCATAGTCTCACTGCTCTTACCGTAAAGAATCCTCTTCTATGTTTGTGTACAAACCTTCTTTCCTCCAGACGCAGAGGATGTCCCCTCGTCACAGTCACAGTCCTGAGGAAAAATAGATGATCGGATAGATCTCTGTACTGACTCCTGATATATTTATACATATTAATTAGATCTCCCCTCAATCGTCTTTTTTCTAAAGTGAATAACCCTAATAGCCTAATTTTGATAATCTTTCAGGGTACTGTAGTTGCCCCATTCCAGTTATTACTTTAGTTGCCCTCCTATTGGCCTTGGCAGCAGCTGCCTGACACTGGTTTTTGCAGCTTAGTTTGCTGTTTATTAAAATTCTTAGATCCTTTTCCATGTCAGTGTTACCCAGTGTTTTACCATTTAGTATGTACGGGTGACTTGCATTATTCCTTCCCATGTGCACAACTTTACATTTGTCAGTGTTAAACCTTATCTGCCACTTATCTGCCAAGCCTCCAATCTATCCAGATCCCTCTGTAGTAGTATACTGTCCTCTTCAGTGTCATCTGCGAAAATTGATACTTTACTAGCAAGCCTTCTACAAGATCATTAATAAATATATTGAAGAGAATAGGGCCCAATACTGACCCCTGAGGTACCCCACTAGTGACAGTGACCCAATCCAAGTGTGTACCGTTAATAACCACCCTCTGTTTTCTATCATTGAGCCAGTTACTTACCCACATACAGACGTTTTCTCCCAGTCCGAGCATTCTCATTTTATATACTAACCTTTTATGTGGTACAGTGTCAAATGCTTTGGAGAAGTCCAGATATACGACATCCAATGATTCGCCGCTGTCAAGTCTAGAACTTACCTCCTCATAGAAACTGATTAAATTAGTTTGGCATGATCGATCCCTCATGAATAGAGTTGAGCGAACACCTGGATGTTCAGGTTCGAGAAGTTCGGCCGAACCCGACCCGAACCCGACCCGAACTTCGTCCCGAACCCGAACCCCATTGAAGTCAATGGGGACCCAAACTTTCCGGCACTAAAAAGGCTGTAAAACAGCCCAGGAAAGAGCTAGAGGGCTGCAAAAGGCAGCAACATGTAGGTAAATCCCCTGCAAACAAATGTGGATAGGGAAATGAATTTAAAAAAAAATAAAAAAATAAAAAATTAACCAATATCAATTGGACAGAGGTCCCATAGCAGAGAATCTGGCTTCACATCAGCAGAGAATCAGTCTCTTCATGCCATAGCAGAGAATCTGGCTTCATATCAGCAGAGAATCAGTCTTCATGTCATAGCAGAGAATCAGGCTTCACGTCACCCACCACTGGAACAGGCCACTGTCACATATTTAGGCCCAGGCACCCAGGCAGAGGAGAGAGGTCGCGTAACAGAGAATCTGGCTTCATGTCAGCACAGAATCAGTCTTCATGTCATAGCAGAGAATCAGGCTTCACGTCACCCACCACTGGAACAGGCCACTGTCAGATATTTTTAGGCCCCGGCACCCAGACAGAGGAGAGGTGCATTCAACTTTGGGTTGCCCCGCAATATAATGGTAAAATGAAAATAAAAATAGGATTGAATGAGGAAGTGCCCTGGAGTACAATAATATATTGTTAAGGGGAGGTAGTTAATGTCTAATCTGCACAAGGGATGGACAGGTCCTGAGGGATCCATGCCTGGTTCAATTTTATGAACGTCAGCTTGTCCACATTGGCTGCTGCGTTTGTCTGTAATGACGCCCCCTGCCGTGCTGAATACACGTTCAGACAAAACGCTGGCCGCCGGGCAGGCCAGCACCTCCAAGGCATAAAAGGCTAGCTCTGGCCACGTGGACAATTTGGAGACCCAGAAGTTGAATGGGGCCGAACCATCAGTCAGTACGTGGAGGGGTGTGCACAGGTACTGTTCCACCATGTTAGTGAAATGTTGCCTCCTGCTAACACGTTCCGTATCAGGTGGTGGTGCAGTTAGCTGTGGCGTGTTGACAAAACTTTTCCACATCTCTGCCATGCTAACCCTGCCCTCAGAGGAGCTGGCCATGACACAGCTGCGTTGGCGACCTCTTGCTCCTCCTCTGCCTTCGCCTTGGGCTTCCACTGGTTCCCCTGTGACATTTGGGAATGCTCTCAGTAGCGCGTCTACCAACGTGCGCTTGTACTCGCGCATCTTCCTATCACGCTCCAGTGTAGGAAGTAAGGTGGGCACATTGTCTTTGTACCGGGGATCCAGCAGGGTGGCAACCAGGAGTCCGCACACGTTAAAATGTGGGCAACTCTGCTGTCGTTGCGCAGGCACTGCAGCATGTAGTCGCTCATGTGTGCCAGGCTGCCCAGAGGTAAGGACAAGCTGTCCCCTGTGGGAGGCGTATCGTCATCGTCCTGTGTTTCCCCCCAGCCACGCACCAGTGATGGGCCCGAGCTGCTTTGGGTGCCACCCCGCTGTGAACATGCTTCATCCTCATCCTCCTCCACCTCCTCGTCCTCCAGTAGTGGGCCCTGGCTGGCCACATTTGTACCTGGCCTCTGCTGTTGCAAAAAACCTCCCTCTGTGTCATTTCGAAGAGACTGGCCTGAAAGTGCTAAAAATGACCCCTCTTCCTCCTCCTGGGCCACCTCCTCTTCCATCATCGCCCTAAGTGTTTTCTCAAGGAGAAATAGAAGTGGTATTGTAACGCTGATAACGGCGTCATCGCCACTGGCCATGTTGGTGGAGTACTCGAAACAGCGCAACAGGGCACACAGGTCTCGCATGGAGGCCCAGTCATTGGTGGTGAAGTCGTGCTGTTCCACAGTGCGACTGACCCGTGCTTGCTGCAGCTGAAACTCCACTATGGCCTGCTGCTCCCACAGTCTGTCCAGCATGTGCAAGGTGGAGTTCCACCTGGTGGGCACGTCGCATATGAGGCGGTGAGCGGGAAGGCCGAAGTTACGCTGTAGCGCAGACAGGCGAGCAGCGGCAGGATGTGAACGCCGGAAGCACGCACAGATGGCCCACACTTTATGCAGCAGCTCTGACATGTCGGGGTAGTTGTGAATGAACTTCTGCACCACCAAATTCAGCACATGCGCCAGGCAAGGGATGTGCATCAAACCGGCTAGTCCCAGAGCTGAAACGAGATTTCGCCCATTATCGCACACCACCAGGCCGGGCTTGAGGCTCACCGGCAGCAACCACTCGTCGGTCTGTTGTTCTATACCCCGCCACAACTACTGTGCGGTGTGGGGCCTGTCGCCCAAACATATGAGTTTCAGAATGGCCTGCTGACGTTTACCCCGGGCTGTGCTGAAGTTGGTGGTGAAGGTGTGTGGCTGACTGGATGAGCAGGTGGAAGAAGAGGAGGAGGAAGCCGAGTAGGAGGATGAGGCAACAGGAGGCAAAGAATGTTGCCCTGCGATCCTTGGCGGCGGAAGGACGTGCGCCAAACAGCTCTCCGACTGGGGCCCAACCGCCACTACATTTACCCAGTGGGCAGTTAGGGAGATATAGCGTCCCTGGCCGTGCTTACTGGTCCACGTATCTGTGGTTAGGTAGACCTTGCCACAGATGGCGTTGCGCAGTACACACTTGATTTTATCGGATACTTGGTTGTGCAGGTGTCACGGGGTTCTGAAGGTGCACTCGGTCCCCCATTGCCCGCAGAACTGTTGCTTAGCTTTTGGAATGAGGTTCTTTGTTTGACCTCATTCCCAGGGCGGCTTTACTAGCTGGGTGGCTCCCTGCTCCTAGTCTGCCTTGAGCGCCGAGCTGATCACTCGGTGCTCGATGGTTGGTCTGTCGGTCATGTGACGCTGGCCACGTCACATGACCCTCACTCCCCACTATAAATACAGGCAGCCTGCTGGCTACAGGTTGCCTGTTAATTTCTAGGTTCCTGGCTATTTGTTGGACTACTGAATATTTACCTGATCCTGTTCCCTGACGATCCTCTGCCTGCTCCTCCTGTACTGCGCATACATCCTGGTATTGTGACCTCGGCTCCCACCTGACTACTCTCTTAGGACTCCTCTTGTACTTCGCTACTCTCCTGGTATTTGACCCCGGCTTCTCCTGACCATTCTTTGCTTTATCCGTTGTACTGCGTAGCTCTCTTGGTTCTGACCCGGTCCGTTCATGTTCTGTATTTTGTCTTGTCTGTCTTCCCTGCACATATCCTAAGTTAGGGACTGCCGTCCAGTTGTCCCCTGTCATCAGGACTCGTGAGGCAAGTAGGCAGGGCCAGGGGTGAGGGTGGAGCGCAGTGGTCACTACCCTTCCCCCTGTGTGTGTGTGGACGTGACCGTTACAGCAGGGAAGGCACGGCTCTCTTGGAGAAGTAGTGGCGGCTGGGAACAACATACTGTGGGACAGCAAGCGACATGAGCTGTTTGAAGCTGTGTGTGTCCACCAGCCTGAATGACAGCATTTCATAGGCCAGTAGTTTAGAAATGCTGGCATTCAGGGCCAGGGATCGAGGGTGGCTAGGTGGGAATTTACGCTTTCTCTCAAATGTTTGTGAGATGGAGAGCTGAACGCTGCCGTGTGACATGGTTGAGATGCTTGGTGACGGAGGTGATGGTGTTGGTGGTACATCCTCTGTTTGCTGGGCGGCAGGTGCCAACGTTCCTCTAGAGGCGGAGGAAGAGGCTGAGGCGGCAGCAGCAGAAGAGGTAGCAGGGGGAGCCTGAGTGAGTTCCTTGTTTTTAAGGTGTTTACTCCACTGCAGTTCATGCTTTGCATGCAGGTGCCTGGTCATGCAGGTTGTGCTAAGGTTCAGAATGTTAATGCCTCGTTTCAGGCTCTGATGCCACAGCGTGCAAACCACTCGGGTCTTGTCGTCAGCACATTGTTTGAAGAACTGCCACGCCAGGGAACTCCTTGAAGCTGCCTTTTGGGTGCTCGGTCCCAGATGGCGGTGGCCAGTAGCAGACGGACTCTCTTGGCGGTGGGTGTTCTGCTTTTGCCCACTGCTCCCTCTTTTGCTACGCTGTTGGCTCGGTCTCACCACTGCCTCTTCCTCCGAATTCTGAAAGTCAGTGGCACGACCTTCATTCCATGTGGGGTCTAGGACCTCATTGTCCCCTGCATCGTCTTCCACCCAGTCTTGATCCCTGACCTCCTGTTCAGTCTGCACACTGCAGAAAGACGCAGCAGTTGGCACCTGTGTTTCGTCATCATCAGAGACGTGCTGAGGTGGTATTCTCATGTCCTCATCATCAGGAAACATAAGTGGTTGTGCGTCAGTGCATTCTATGTCTTCCACCGCTAGGGAAGGGCTAGGTGGATGCCCTTGGGAAACCCTGGCAGCAGAGTCTTCAAACAGCATTAGAGACTGCTGCATAACTTGAGGCTCAGACAGTTTCCCTGATATGCATGGGGGTGATGTGACAGACTGATGGGCTTGGTTTTCATGCGCCATCTGTGCGCTTTCTGCAGAAGACTGGGTGGGAGATACTGTGAACGTGCTGGATCCACTGTCGGCCACCCAATTGACTAATGCCTGTACCTGCTCAGGCCTTACCATCCTTAGAACGGCATTGGGTCCCACCAAATATCGCTGTAAATTCTGGCGGCTACTGGGACCAGAGGTAGTTGGTTCACTAGGACCTGTGGCTGTGGCAGAACGGTCACATCCTCTCCCAGCACCAGAGGGTCCACTAACACCACCACGACCATGTCCGCGTCCCTTACTAGATGTTTTCCTCATTGTTACTGTTCACCACAATAAGAAAAAAATTATTTGGCCCAATGTATTGAATTCAAATTCAGGCCTTTTTTTACAGGCACCTAACACTATCTGGCTATCTATTTAGGAACCGTATTACACTAATTCAGGCACAGCAGAAACGACAGATTTAGCTGAATATAAATTGTAGGCCTAGTATTTAGGCGCTGGATGACAGGTATCCCTTTTACGGACAGAATTAGACTTGGAAATGCACGGTAGCTTGTGAAGTTATTGAGGATGACCCTATCAACAGCTTCAATCTAATATACCCTTTTATGAATAGATTTACACTTGGCCTGATACAGCAGAAAACAATTATTTAGGGAATTGCTAAGTTGGGAATTGTATTCAACCCAGAACAAAAACTGTGCTTCGGCAGACAGCAGACACTATTACAATTGGCTAGCCACAGCTGAAACACCAGATTTAGGGTACTGCTATTTTGGCAATTGTATTTTACCCCTCAATAAAATAGCAAGCACAGCCAAGCCTCTTATGTAGGATATAGCAAAAAAAAAAAAAAACATACTATTGATGGTTAAAAATGGACTTGGTTGCAGCTTGTGCTGGCGCACCACAAGACACAAAATGGCCGCCGATCACCCGAGAAAAAAGTGACTGAAAAACGCTCTGGGCAGCCTTAAAACAGTGAGCAATTGAATAGCAGAAGTTGTATGATACACAGCTGTAGATCGATCACTTCAGTAAGTAAATCACTGCCTAATCTCGCCCTAACAGCAGCAGCTGCATCCTATCCCTACACTGATCAGAGCAGAGTGACGTGAGGCGCTACGTGACTCCAGCTTAAATAGAGGCTGGGTCACATGCTGCACTGGCCAATCACAGCCATGCCAATAGTAGTCATGGCTGTGATGGCCTCTTGGGGCAAGTAGTATGACGCTTGTTGATTGGCTGCTTTGCAGCCTTTCAAAAAGCGCCAAGAAAGCGCCGAACACCGAACACGAACCCGGACTTTTACGAAAATGTTCGGGTTCGGGTCCATGTCACGGACACCCCGTAGGGTTCGCTCATCCCTACAGATAACCCTTTTAATGGGATGAAATAACAAAACAATATCATTTAGTTTTATAATAGCTGTAGACCAGTAGATATGAAGCTTGGGCAAAAACCATACAATATGGATTGGAACTGCATTAATACTTATATATCTAGGAGAAGAATACTCTTTAGTTGGATAGGTCTTTTTCAATAGCTTAGGAGTATAATGTACATTATAGAGCAAAAATAATTATTTTACTATGTTTACATTTTTCCGGGATATTCTAGGAATCATTTACTGAGCATTCAACCACAGGTCCTGGTCTATGTTATATTCCATCCTGTAGTCTACATTTCTTTTGCCCAAAAAAATAATAAAATGTTGTCAATAAAATTTTCTAATTTTAATATTAATCAATGTATGAAATAACCCTTGTAGGGTCCACATCGGATTGTGTTTTACACACATGTTGTACCTGTAGATGTCGTAAGAAACACTTATCAACCAACCCAAATTCACCTGTGAAAACAAACAAACTGTGATATCAGGGCATTTATAATTACATTACCTGTGTTCTTATTCATTTGACAAACTGAGTTTATCCATTCTATGAATCCCAAATCACTTTCTATAATCTGTGGTAAGAAATAAAAAAATGGAAAATACAAATGTGATAGCACTCTGCATCCAGCATTCTGCCCTGCCTCCATGCTGGATGAGGCATTGGTGTACATTTTGGCCAAAGCGTAATAAGCCACTCACCACGTCAAGGTCGCCTCTATTGAGTGGTCCCTAACACTAGTTCCTACCTGTTTATGGGCCACGACAGCCACACAAAGTCCAGGGAATGCAGGTCAGCATGCACGCCAAGCACACTCTGCTTTTAACCCCGTCCGGTGCCATTACAGCTTTCATCGGATCCAGGGATGCAAGTACCAACATGCACGCTGAGCCCACCATATACTTCTCCTGGAGCCAAATGGCTACTGGTAGGTTCTATATAACAGACTCAGTTTTATACTGACTTTAAAACCAGCCTCCAGGACAGATTGACTGGTCAGGTGTGCATGACTCCAAGGAGATCGCCACGCCTCCAATATATACTACAAAGAAAAAATGTGGGGGATTGAGTCAGCCCAACCTGTATGTAGGTGCACATCACTATGGCGAAATACTTATACAAACGGAAAATACAAATATGATAGCACGCTGCATCCAGCATTCTGCCCTGCTTCCATGCTGGATGAGGCATTGGTGTACATTTTGGCCAAAGCGTAATAAGCCACTCACCACGTCAAGGTCGCCTCTATTGAGTGGTCCCTAACACTAGTTCCTACCTGTTTATGGGCCAAGAAATAAAAAAATAACACATTTGTATTAATACATTTAAAATATTGGTAAATCCACCGCACTCCTATCAAGGGTAGAGTTAAAGTGTTCAACCTAAATTGTTCATCCTAAATTGTTCCCTTCCCAAATCAAATCTCAATTTTCTCTTTTGGATTTTATTTATTTTTGCCCCAAACCCCTAAACTGGTATCTGGGGGTGAGAACAATCACCATCTGAATGACAGGAGTAGTAGTCATTGTGAGGCTAATGTCCAGGGTCTCTCACTATTGTTGTGTGGACAATCACACGTCCCTGTCAATATGGTAGACGATACACAAGGTGCGGCCTCGTCTACACATTTCGGTTGAATATTTGTTGAACTTTATTATTTTAATTTAACCCACTGATAACAAGATTTTTTTTTTCACCATTTATTAGATTTCATGCTAATTTAAAGCACTAAATATACAACCAAGCTTGGTTCATAACAATACAATAAGTATTTCACCTTTTCTCCTCTGCATTTCAAAATATATAACTTTTAAAAACTCTTTGTAGTGATTCTGCCTTTTTTTTTTTTAGGGGGGGAGAAATTGTTGGGTTTTGTGGTGTTCACTGTGCAGTATTAGTGATATAATAACTATTCTATGGGTCAGTGTGATTATAACAATTGAAAATGTATATTTATTTATACTGTATATATATTTTCTTTATCAATCTTTTTAAAAAAAACTTTATTCAAATTTTAGAGTCATTCAGCCTTCAAATCAGATCTGTAAGAAATAAGGACCTATGGATAATGAAAGTCTTATAATCTGTTATACTAGATATAATATGGAGTTTTTTATATTTGTGAATTATAGATAAAAAGTAGAGATGAGCGAAGTATTGAAAAATTTGATTTGCTGCATCGCCGAATTTTACAAAAAAAAAACTTTGTGACAAATTACTTTGTCACGAAACTCATTTCTTTGTAAGTAGTTAATGCAATAATGCAGCGTAAAATAAAAATAAATAAAATATGAAATCATACTTACCTCATCCATTTGATCGGAAAGAGCTGGACCCCGACATCTTCATTGAAGATCTAGTGCAAAATCTTGCACGGCCTGTGATGACTAGTTTTGATCACGAATATTCTAATCGCAAATTTTTATTGCGAATATTAGCACTTCGAGAATTTGCGAATATCTAGAATATAGTGCTATATATTCGTAATCGCGAATATTTTAAATTTTTTTCATCAATACCCATGATCCCTCACTGCTTCTTGCTTGTGGGCCAATGAGAAAGATGCAATATCTTTGACTTTAGGAGTAGTGTTGCTTGCGAATTTTCGTATAGCAAATTTCAATCGCAAATTTCCCAATTGAGGATTTTCACAATCAAGAAAATAATGACTGGAGATCACAAATTCTCGAATTCGCAAACATATGACGAATATTCGCCCAAATATTAGCAAAATATTGCAAATTCGAATATTGCCCCTGCCGCTCATCACTGGTAAAGAAGCCATCACCTTGTACGGAATGGTGACATCACACATCACTGAGCGCTGGATTACGTATGAGATTTTCCACCAAGATGGAGGTGGCCAGCTCTTCACGCTCAAACACATTTGGTAAGTATGTTTTTTTTTGTTTTTTTTACCACCATTCAGAGAAAATTGATTTGCTACCACAAAGCACAAGGAAATTCGCCTTATTGGTGATTCAAATTTTCCTGGAAATTCTGATTAAATTCCACTTCGTAGAGTATGATTTACTCAAGCAGGGGATGGATGGAATGTATCTCATCAGGATGTAAAATGCTCATTGTTTACACTGATTCTCATATGAAAAGGTCTCGGAGTATCCCAGGAATCTCTTACAGATGCTAAATAGGAGTGTGAACAATAGGTCTCTACCCTGCAAATACAATGTGTAAATGAAGGACCATCTCAGTAGGCCAGAAAATGCTAAACTGGTTGATGAAAAGGTGGCACCATTATTCTTCCATTGTATATGGTAATGAGGGAAGCCAGATCTGATGATGAAAAGTTTCATTGATTGGTGGGACTGGGCATCTTCTGGGGAGAATAGGAGGAGCAGATAGCTATAGCCACCAAAAGGGTATAAAAGACCCAAGCATGGCTCAGAAAGCTGAAATACACCAAGGGAATTTGCTTAGATCACTGACTTGAGGAGAAGACACTGACTGTAGATCGTGCCCTGTGGAATTTGTGGAGGGTCCATGTCTGGTAAGTATCATTGAACTGACTGTAAGTGGAAGAAATTATAAGATATTGTAATCTGTGCTGTGTATAAGGATAATGTGTATCTGTCTTTAATGTCTCCATGTATATTTATATATAACTTTATAACTGTAGTGTAAATACGATGTAAATGCAGCATTAAAACTCTTAAGTGCCATTGTGAATATGGAATGTATCAGACAGCGTAGGGTTTGTGGGTTATAGTAGTGTGAAGAAATAGATAAGATAAATGCAGGGGACAATGGAACGTCTCTAATACTCTCCACAGAAAAATCCAATCCACTCTGTCTAATGCTTTCCCAGCATCGGTTCCAAGTAGAACTAGTGATGTCTTATGTTTTTCCATGTAATAGATGGAGTGGATGACACATGTAGTATTAGACGTCTCATCCCTGTTCTGAAACCATAAGAGCTTTTGATCATTTATGCAGGTTGTAGTTAATACCTGGGGGAGGGGGGGTAATGTGATATTTCTGGATATCTGTATTGTTACCACGTCCCTCACCACACTTAATTGCTTTCTAAGGCTCTTATGATCTAATTTAGACATATAGAAAAAAAATTATAATTTATGGTTTGTTTTATTTCTGGTCACTATTTGCCAAGTCACACTGTTCACTATAGTGCGTGACTTGGTTGCTGGAATATATGCATCTAGGGCAGTGGTCAGCAACCCGCGGCTCCGGAGCCGCATGCGGCTCTTTTGAACCTTTGCCGCGGCTCCGGCATGGGCATGAGCAGTGTGTGTGCGGCATGAGCAGTGTGTGTGCGGCGGCGGGGCAGGCACTGTGCGGCGGCGGCTGGGCAGGCACTGAGATGAGCGCTTCCATTGTGGAAGCGAAGCGCTCATCTCCATAGTGATCTGTTTGTATCGCCGTCCTCAGGACAGCGATACAAACAGAAGGCTGTGCGGATGAGCAGGGCAGGGAGGTGTGTCCCTTTCCTGTTCCTCTGATAGGCTGCCGGCACTACTAGGCCGGCAGCCTATCAGAGGCCGGCGTATGCGGCGCGATGACTTCATCGCGCCACCTGAGCCGTACAGCGCTGGAGTCCGGACACAGGCCGGAAGAGGCCCGCATCGCATCGCTCCAAAGAGGTAAGTATAAGTGTTAATTTTTTTTTTTTTTTAATTGGCAGTCTGGCACATAATGGTATTATACTGGCACATGATTGGGGAATTTGGGGGGCCCCTGGAATTACTGGCACATGATTGGGGGGGGGGGGGTCTGGTATTACTACTGGCACATGATTGGGGGGGTCTGGTATTACTACTGGCACATGATTGGGGGGGGTCTGGTATTACTACTGGCACATGATTGGGGAGGTCTGGTATTACTGGCACATGATTGGAGGGGGGTCTGGTATTACTGGCACATGATTGGAGGGGGTCTGGTATTACTGGCACATGATTGGAGGGGGGTCTGGTATTACTGGCACATGATTGGAGGGGGGTCTGGTATTACTGGCACATGATTGGAGGGGGGTTTGGTATTACTGGCACATGATTGGAGGGGGGTTTGGTATTACTGGCACATGATTGAAGGGGGGTCTGGTATTACTGGCACATGATTGGAGGGGGGTCTGGTATTACTGGCACATGATTGGGGGGGTCTGGTAATACTGGCACATGATTGGAGGGGGGTCTGGTATTACTGGCACATGATTGGAGGAGGGTCTTGTATTACTGGCACATGATTGGGGGGGTCTGGTATTACTGGCACATGATTGGAGGGGGGTCTGGTATTACTGGCACATGATTGGAGGGGGGTCTGGTATTACTGGCACATGATTGGAGGGGGGTCTGGTATTACTGGTACATGATTGGGGGGGGTCTGGTATTACTGGCACATGATTGGAGGGGGGTCTGGTATTACTGGCACATGATTGGGGGGTCTTGTATTACTGGCACATGATTGGGGGGGTCTGGTATTACTGGCACATGATTGGAGGGGGTCCGGTATTACTGGCACATGATTGGAGGGGGGTCTGGTATTACTGGCACATGATTGGATGGGGGGTCTGGTGTTACTGGCACATGATTTGGGGGATCTGGTATTACTGGCACATGATTGGAGGGGGTCTGGTGTTACTGGCACATGATTGGGGGGGTCTGGTATTACTGGCACATGATTGGGGGTGGTCTGGTAAAGGTAAATTAAATATTTTAATTAGCTATTAATTTGCAAAAATATATTTTACATTGTTAAGTGAAAAAGTCATTTTTTTCTTCAGATTGACAGCTGACTGCACGATCCTGTATATAGCATTAAGGTAAGAAACAATATATGCAGTGTTATATTTGTTTTAAATGTCGCAATGGTTTTGCGGCTCCCAGTTTTTTTTTTTCCTTCGGAAACGGGTCCAAGTGGCTCTTTATGTCTTAAAGGTTGCAGACCCCTGATCTAGGGCAATGTTTCAGTGTGACAGTGCACAGTGTGTTTATCTAATCTGGTTCCAAAGGGATTAATTCCCAATCTGTGTCTAAATCCACACTTTTTTTTTATGTCCTCATTAGTCTGGCCTTTTAGTTCCAGAGTTCTATCTGATGTTCTCTCTGAATTGTATGGCCAGAACAGGGCTTGTTGTCAATATCTGATTTTCTGAAGTCTCTGTAAGTCTGGGTTCCAGAAGTTATGATTGAAGTCTGTACAGTTTTAATTTTTGTCTGTCTGGGTTTCAGAAATCTAGATCCAAATCTAAATACGTTTGAAGTCCATGTCTTTGTTTCTCTTGCCATATAGATTAGCTGCCTTCAACCTGGATTCTAGCCTTGCTGTTTTTTTGAAGTTTGAGGCATAGTGGTGAAACAAAATTTATAACACTGTGATTTTGGTGCCAGCTTTAAGTTTTTTTGGGTGACGCTATATCGCTATTTTGAATTTGGACATTAATTGTGACTTTTTATAGCACAAAACTAAGTAGAAAATGTTATAAATGTCCCTCATATTGTTTGTCCAATTTCTAGATGCTTTCTCTAATAAGAAAACCACTTAAATCTAGAAGAGGAAGTCTCTCGTTTCTACGCACTTAGAGACTCCTAACTGGCACTTTGTACTAACAGTGCAATGTACTAAATAAAATCTAGTAACAATCTTCCTTTAATCTGAGATTTAAAAAAAATTTGATTGACAACTAGTGTTTCTAACTTTGGCAAATTTTGCTTTCAATAAATACAGTAGACTACATGTTACTGGATATTTCTTACACCTTTGTACTTTTTTTGTGTTGCTATGAAAAGAGAATCTCTCATCTTATAAAAATGATTTTGTTTCCAGGTGAAGACTGGATGAGAGGCTTCCATAGATGCCTAATGTTACCTCCCTCTTATAAAGTAGAAGATAATCATCCACAGAATGTCAGTAATAGAATGGATATAGACTGGGTTAAATGTCTGTGAGTTGTCAAAGTGGAAAACATTTCGAAAATAAATCTCATCTTTATATGCACAAGAAAATTCATAAGGATGAAAGGCCATTTCCATGTACAGAAAATGAGAGTTTGTAATACAAAAGCATATCTTGTTGAACATCAGAGAATTCACACAGGAGAAAAGCTGTTTCCATGTCCAAAATGCGGCAAGTGTTTTAAGAGTAAGAATTATATGGTGATACATCTGAAAACTCACACAGGAGAAAAAACTAATTGCTGCTCAGAATGTGGAAAAACTTTTACTCAAAAATCACATCTTGTTCAACATCTCAGAATCCACACAGGAGACAAGTCACATTCATGTGCAGAATGTGGGAAGTGTTTTTATGATAAATCAAAGCTTGTGTTACACCAGAGAATTCACACAGGGTTGAAGCCATTTTCATGTGCTGAATGTGGGAAATGTTTTAGTCGCAAATCACTCTGTGATATACATCTAAGAACTCACACAGGAGTGAAGCCATATTTATGTACTGAATGTGGGAAAAGTTTTCGTAGCAAATCAAACTGTGATAGACATCTAAGAACTCATACAGGAGTAAAGCCATATTTATGTACTGAATGTGAGAAATGTTTTAGTGAGAAATCTTGTCTTATTAAACATCAGAAAACTCACAGAGGAGAGAAGCCATTTTCATGTCCTGAATGTGAGAAATGCTTTAGTCAGAAATCAAGTCTTACTGGACATCAGAGAATTCACACAGGAGAGAAGCCATATGCATGTCCTGAATGTGGGAAATGTTTTTACCGGAAATCACATCTTAATATACATCAGAGAACTCACACAGGAGAGAAACCATATTCATGTCCTGAATGTGAGAAATGTTTTACTGAGAAAAATGGTTTTAATAAACATCAAAAAGCTCATAAAGGAGAGAAGCCATTTTCATGTCCTGAATGTGGGAAGAGTTTTACTGAGAAATCAATACTCATTACACATCGGAGATCTCATACAGGAGAGAAGCCATTTTCATGTTCTGAATGTGAGAAATGCTTTAGTCACAAATCAAGTCTTACTGGACATCAGAAAATTCACACAGGAGAGAAGCCATATTCATGTCCTGAATGTGGGAAGAGTTTTACTAAGAAATCAATACTCATTACACATCGGAGATCTCATACAGGAGAGAAGCCATTTTCATGTCCTGAATGTAAGAAATGTTTTAGTGATAAATCAAATCTTTTTAAACATCAGAGAATACACACATAAGAGAAGCCATATTCATGTGTTGAATGTGGCAAATGTTTTAGTCAGAAATCAAGTATTGCTAGTCATCAGAGAATTCACACAGGAAAGAAGCCATATTAATGCACAGAATGTGAAAAATGTTTCAAACTTAAAAAAAAAAAGTTGTCTATCATCTGAGAATTCACAAGGGAGAATCAATATGTGTCTAATGTCCAATTATCAAATAAGAGAACCTAAGGTGACAATCCATTAAAATGTGTGGACTGTAATAGATTTGGCATATGTGGAGCATCATTTTAAGATCTACTACCTAAAGCTATGTTCTGAAATATAATTCTCTAAACATTAGGACAATTTTTATTTTTGCATTACATATGTCCCAGGGCAACCAATTTGAATCCCACAATTTTTCACAAGGACCCTGAAGACAGAATAAATTCAATACCTCCGACCATCATGTTGTTGTAGATGCTACTGACTGTTGCCTATAAAGGGTAAAATGTCCATTATCAGAGTTATTTCTGATCCCTTTCATTATGACCTGGTTCAGTTATGTTTCATAGCCAGCATCTGCTCTGTATGGAGCAAGGTCAGCGCACGAGCCTAGCTCATACATTCCCATAAGGAAATTATCTAAATTTATGTAATCAGTTTAAGGTTCTATTTTCCTTATTATAAAATCTATGCATGAAAAACCTATCCATTTTAATATTCCATACCAAAATCTAGTCTCCTGCCAACACCTTATATTGTGAATAATCTAAGTTAGGAAAATCCTTTAAAGATTTGAGTAATTCCTCACCTGGATCTTTAAAACTACTTTAAATTCTCTACCTTTTGGATGTTCTTATATTTGAGACACTTGACAATTAGGCTAGTTTCACACTATCGGCAGGGGACTCCGGCAGGCTGTTCCGGCGGGAGAACAGCCTGTCGGATCCATCCTGCCGCTAGTTCACGTGTGCCCCCGGGCTGCTGCTCCGTCCCCTTTGACTATAGTGGGGGAGGGGTCCTGGTGGCAGCACGGCAGCACATGGTGAAAGGCAGACGGACTTAAAGTACTGCAGTACTTTTATTCCGGCTGCCTCTTGTCCTTGCGCTGCCGAGCTATTTTTCACACCCCCTCCTGCCCCAACACACATAGCTCTGCAAACACACACATGATGATCCCTCCATCCACCACTAAGGGACTTTTCCAGAGCTTCCACAGCAGTGAATGGAGAGGATATTGTGCATCCCCAGTAGTAGTGGTGCCTTATCAAGCTCATTACATAAATACAGCAAAGTGCATAAATAAAGCACCCTAATCGATCTCATTAAATACTTACAGCACTAGAACCAAATGTGGCAGATAAATATAGCACCAGAAATTTAAGTATGCAAAGCATGAAACTACAGGTCCTAGTATGGCCTGAACATGTGTAAAGTAAACATGGACGAATCATTAAAGGTTCTGGTCAGTTTAGGTTTACCAAATTTTTCAAAAGGTTTGGTTCAGATCAGAAACCGTTCAAGCCAAACCAAATTACCTCCAATTGCCCCGGAAGTTGGTATATAACACTCTTTAGTCTCCTAAATTTTTAGGAAAATGTTATGTATTTTCTTTCCCTTTTTTAATCAAATGCTTCTGAAAAAAAGTATGAATTTCATGTTTTTTAATTTTTGTAAAAAAAAAAGCCCCCAAAATGTGAGAAATAAAATGTAAATTTAATAGAGAACAGCCAATTGGAATAGTTTGTAAATGTAACTTTTATTTTTGCTTTATTTTTCCCCCAAACCCCTCCACTGTTAGGGCTCATGCAAGATATAGGTCATGCACAGACTGTTTGGGGATGCAGACCCATTCGCTTGAATGGGTCCGCAATCTACAAAAAACCTTCTGCACCGCAAAAAAAATAGAACATGGCATGTGCGGAGGCACGGGCCACAATATTACAGAAGCACTCCTAGTACTTCAGTGGTCTTCAGCTCCGTGTTATGGAGCTCACACAGCAGTTTCCTATATATTGCCGACCGGCTGTTTGCAAACTCCAATGCGACCACATGCTGCACACTTTCGTGTGCAATAGCCTGCATCTCGGGAGGGGAAATTACCATCTCAATGACTAAATGAAAAATGTCTGCATTTTAAAGAGGCTGATTTACATAGCAGACACCCAGAGGCATTATTTTAAGTCATAAACATTGTACCCCTGAGAAGAAATAGGCAATTGTGAAATCCTGGGGACTTTGTGCTCCCATGGCTAAAACAGCTCCCTCGCACTGAGATTGAGGGAGCCGTTCAATTGCTATGGCAGCCTCTGGCCTTCAGAAGGCTCTGAGGGCTGCCAAAACAATGTTCTTTCGACAGGAGCCCCCCTGTTATATAATATATATAGTCGAGTTGTCCACATACTTAGTGGTGGTCCTGTGTCTCTAGCAGTATTATTGGGCTTTTTCTATCTCATCTTAAGTTTTTTGCTGTGGTATTTTTTTAATGATTGTGTGGTGTGTATTCCAATAAACATTTATATATTGTGATCCATTTGCTGATGCTCTTAATTGGTTGGGGTTATTGGCGTATTGGTATAGGTTATGTTATTTGTATTATTGAATCTTATTGGCCTGACACCTGTTTTCATTTCATTTTATGACATTTGGTGTGCTTCACCACTTTCAGAAATGGAGTGAAAAGTAGGTCAGGATTTCAGATAGAAAACATATATAACTTACATATGTTGTGTAATATTTTAAAAAGTCACATCTCCAAGCTAGGCAGCCCCCTGATGTTCTTTTACAGATACAAGCGTACACTATAGATGAGTGAATTTTTCAAAAATTCAACTATACCCAAAACATTTTTTCAATCTGAATTCATTTGTAATGAAGAGAGTTAAAAATCTGCTTTTTCCTGGCTGCAGAGAACCTGTGCATCATTGTACATTACTGCATTGCAGAAACGTGCATGGCTAGTCCGCTGTGGTAGTGAAACAGTTACTGTGCTTCAGTATGACAGGCAGTTGACAGGCTCAGTTCACACTTAACTTATTTGGTCATTTACAGGGCCAAAACTGACCAAATAACTAAAGTGTGATCAGACTTACAGGTCAATGTTAGCATCAGTTTTTAAACGTGTAGTAGCCCAAGATTCTACTATAGAGTGAAAGAGCTCTCTCATTTTAAACTGTCTGCTGATACCACGTAGATTGCTAGAGATCTGTTCTGTTACACACTGATACAAGTAGTGGGCCCATGAAAGAGTGGAGAGCAGGGGCGTTGCTAGGGTTGAAAACATGCGGGGCACAAGCCCACTGTATCACGCCCCCGTGAAGCAACACCCCAACCCATGAAGCCACACTACCATCACCTGGGGGGCCTACGCAGTAGTTATTAACCCCTTTTATCAGTCCCCCCTTCACAGTAGTTATTAACCTCTTTCAGCAGTCCCCTCTTCAGCGAATGGAGGGCTGCTGAAAGGGGTTAATAACTACTGTGAAGCGCCTAGCCTTGGTCTCAGGGGTGCAGACAGGCTTGGCCTCAGGGGTGCTGGCTGGCTTGGCCTCAGGGGTGCTGGCTGGCTTGGCCTCAGAGGTGCTGGCTGGCTTGGCCTCAGGGGTGCAGACAGGCTTGGCCTCAAGGGTGCTGGCTGGCTTGGCCTCAGGGGTGCTGGCTGGTTTGGCCTCAGGGGTTCTGACAGACTTGGCCTCAGGGGTGCTGGCTAACTTGGCCGGGCAGAAGGAGTGTGGGAGACTGAGGCCTTTTTTCTCCAAGCTGCTCCAAAAAATAAAATAAAAATGTCATTGCACCTCAGGTCAGACCACCAATCAGACCCCCAATATTAATCAGACCTCAGCTAACAATAAGATCCCCAATGTTAATAAGACCCCAATAAGACCTCAGATCACACCGTAGCTCAGACCCCAATATGAATTACTGCCAATCAGACCTCAGATAAGAGCCCCATGCCTCATAGCAACCCCCATTAGCCTCATAGCAGCCCCCATTAGTCTCATAGCAGCCCCCAGTAGCCTCATTGCAGCCACCAGTAGCATTATAGCAACCTTCAGTAGCCTCTCACCAGCCCCCAGTGCCTCTCCATCAGCCCCCAGTGCCTCTCCATCAGCCCCCATTGCCTTTCACCAGCTCCCAGTGCCTCTCACCAGCCCCCAGTGCCTCTCACTAACCCCAATGCCTCTCCATCAGCCCCCAGTGCCTCTCCAACAGCCCCCAGTGCCTCTCCATCAGCCCCCAGTGCGTCTCGCCAGCCCCTGTGCCTCTCACCAGCTCCCAGTGCCATTCACCAGCTCCCACTGCCAATCACCAGCTCCCAGTGCCTCTCACTAGCCCTCAGTGCCTCTCACCAGCCCCCAGTGCCTCTCACTAGCCCCCAGTGCCTCTCCATCAGTCCACAGTGCCTCTCCATCAGCCCCCAATGCCTCTCCGACAGCCCCCAGTGCCTCTCCATCAGCTCCCAGTGCCTTTCACCAGCGGCCCCCCATTGCCTCTCATCAGCCACCAGTCACTGCATCTCCATCAGCCCCCTGTGCCTCTCACCAGCCCTCAGTGCTTTCTCCATCAGCCCCCAGTGCGCCCTCCCCGGTATTAAACCATTTACACCCTTATCTTATATATTTCATTAGTTTTATATGTATGTATATTTTTATATATATATATATATATATATACAGTCGTGGCCAAAAGTTTTGAGAATGACACAAATATTAGTTTTCACAAAGTTTGCTGCTAAACTGCTTTTAGATCTTTGTTTCAGTTGTTTCTGTGATGTAGTGAAATATAATTACACGCACTTCATACGTTTTAAAGGCTTTTATCGACAATTACATGACATTTATGCAAAGAGTCAGTATTTGCAGTGTTGGCCCTTCTTTTTCAGGACCTCTGCAATTCGACTGGGCATGCTCTCAATCAACTTCTGGGCCAATTCCTGACTGATAGCAACCCATTCTTTCATAATCACTTCTTGGAGTTTGTCAGAATTAGTGGGTTTTTGTTTGTCCACCCGCCTCTTGAGGATTGACCACAAGTTCTCAATGGGATTAAGATCTGGGGAGTTTCCAGGCCATGGACCCAAAATGTCAACGTTTTGGTCCCCGAGCCACTTAGTTACCACTTTTGCCTTATGGCACGGTGCTCCATCTTGCTGGAAAATGCATTGTTCTTCACCAAAATATTGTTGGATTGTTGGAAGAAGTTGCTGTTGGAGGGTGTTTTGGTACCATTCTTTATTCATGGCTGTGTTTTTGGGCAAAATTGTGAGTGAGCCCACTCCCTTGGATGAGAAGCAACCCCACACATGAATGGTCTCAGGATGCTTTACTGTTGGCATGACACAGGACTGATGGTAGCGCTCACCTTTTCTTCTCCGGACAAGCCTTTTTCCAGATGCCCCAAACAATCGGAAAGAGGCTTCATCGGAGAATATGACTTTGCCCCAGTCCTCAGCAGTCCATTCACCATACTTTCTGCAGAAGATCAATCTGTCCCTGATGTTTTTTTTGGAGAGAAGTGGCTTCATTGCTGCCCTTCTTGACACCAGGCCGTCTTCCAAAAGTGTTCGCCTCACTGTGCGTGCAGTTGCGCTCACACCTGCCTGCTGCCATTCCTGAGCAAGCTCTGCACTGGTGGCACTCCGATCCCGCAGCTGAATCCTCTTTAGGAACGATCCTGGCGCTTGATGGACTTTCTTGGATGCCCTGAAGCCTTCTTAACAAGAATTGAACCTCTTTCCTTGAAGTTCTTGATGATCCTATAAATTGTTGATTGAGGTCCAATCTTAGTAGCCACAATATCCTTGCCTGTGAAGCCATTTTTATGCAACGCAATGATGGCTGCACGCGTTTCTTTGCAGGTCACCATGGTTAACAATGGAAGAACAATGATTTCAAGCATCACCCTCCTTTTAACATGTCAAGTCTGCCATTTTAACCCAATCAGCCTGACATAATGATCTCCAGCCTTGTGCTAGTCAACATTCTCACCTGAGTTAACAAGACGATTACTGAAATGATCTCAGCAGGTCCTTTAATGACAGCAATGAAATGCAGTGGAAAGTTTTTTTGGGGATTAAGTTAATTTTCGTGGCAAAGAAGGACTATGCAATTCATCTGATCACTCTTCATAACATTCTGGAGTATATGCAAATTGCTATTATAAAAACTTAAGCAGCAACTTTTCCAATTTCCAATATTTATGTAATTCTCAAAACTTTTGGCCACGACTGTATATATATATATACATTTTTATATATTATATATTTATATCCCTTTTATAATTTTACCTGTTTATGTATTTCATGAGTAAAATTTGTAATCACTAGAATCCTCCTTTTTTCATATTATCATCCTTTATGTATATTTGCTAATGTTGTTTATTTTATACATAATTATTTATGTATACCACTTTTTCCTCAGCCTACCCAATTTCATACCACATACATAATTGCACTTCCCCTATCGTATTGGCCCCCATTATGTCCAGTGTAGGTATACACGTCCAGGTATATAGGTCCAGGTATATAGGTCCCCCACCCCTCCCTCTCGCACAATTTCTTATATATTTCCCTCATCCATTCATTCATTTCATCTTCATCTCCATATAGTATATTACACATGAGTCCTTCAAATATTCCTCACATCATCATTCTCCTGTATACTCCCATTCATCCTCATACATATTTCTTCACATATCGAGCTGCCACCATCCCCCTCCACTCCAAGTGATGTGGACTCTAGCGGCGCCTATCACCTCCACCACTTGTGTTTACCATCCGTAGGACCTTTCTCCCTCCGCCCACTTCAGGGAGCACGTGAGCGGAGCAAGTTACGTGTCCTCCGAAACTTCCAGTTCTCATTGGTCGCCTCTTCTGCAGTGTCTCCAGTATCCAAGGGAACTGGGCACGTGAATGGTGACTCCCGGATCAAGTGACCTTCCCTTCGGCCGCTCACAAATAACAAATCGGCATAAGAGAATATTTCTAATAAAGATCCCCATTACTAAGGCCTCTTTACACTATACCCCTATGTTCACTAATAGATATGTTATTTTATTTAGTGTATATATCTAACAGTTGCACCTACCCACTAGAGATGTCCCGAACATTTCGCCGGCGAATAGTTTCCGGCGAACATAGCTTGTTCGCGTTCGCCGCGGCGGGCGAACATATTCGATGTTCGGTCCGCCCCCTATTCGTCATCATTGTGTAAACACATTCCAGCCAATCAGCAGCAGACCCTCCCTCTTAGACCCTCCCACCTCCTGGACAGCATCCATTTTAGATTCATTCGGAAGCTGCAGTCTTAGTGAGAGGAGGGAGAGTGTAGCTGCTGCTGATTTAATAGGGAAACCGATAGCTAGGCTAGTGTATTCAGTGATAAAAACAGGCACTCACCAACTGGTATGTCTATAGTAGATTATTTAATAATAGTAAAATCCCATAAAATAATGAGTATAAAACACAATGTATCATAAAAACATGTGCACTAGGATCGATGATCTGAGTGCAGATAGCTATCACATGAGATATGTTGCAGGATAACAATATACTTCAAACAAGTCTGTGCATATACAGTAGTATTGAAAAAAAAAAATTAAAAAAAAAAATGTATTTTAAATTTTTTTTTGTAATAAAATAAGTGAACAAATGTCCTGTGAAAAAGTATATCCAGTGAAAAAATATTGAAACATGTCCGAGGGACCCAGAAGGGTTATCAATCAATAAATATGGGCAACTTTAAGCACATTACCCAACACTATTCAACATTACTCAACAATTTGACAGCTTTAAATATATTCATTCAACTATATTTTTTGTCCCTAACAAATAACCCATAGGGGACAATAAAGAAAAACAAGAGAAAGTGAAATCCCCAAAAAAATAAAAATAAAAAATAAACGCATCAAAAACGCATATGCGTTTTTTTGGGGTAGATGCGTTTTCCGATGCGGTTTTGTGAAGTCTATATAGATAGGGATTTATATATCTCTGTAGCATAAATTTGAAAATTTGAAAACTATATAGATATAAATAGAAATACTGAGAGTTGGAAGAAGTCAAAAGGCTGATCTGAATATATGACTAATATACTGTGGAGAGATGGAAAAAAAGGAGGATTCCAAAACGTTTGACATTTATAGAGTTTTAATTTAATTTTATCAATTTTATCAATATTAAAGATTATAAGAAGTCTATTGATTGATATATATGTATATTGTTTTACGCACTGAGGATATAATTATATTGTCTTTTTATATAAGCCAAATGAGAATGCAATAAAATCCATGCCGGGTTTTTGGTGGGGTTTGAGATGACAAGACTATATAAGGAAGGGGGTAGTAGTAGTACTCACATTACAGCTACTGAGAAAGAGGGAGGTCCTTCGAAACATGTCTGGCTGATCCTGTGAGAGACAAACTACCCACCTGAACCCGAGCAAAGATCAAGTTATTTACTGCTGATCCGGACGCCAGAGAAAGTGAAACTGGCTCAAGTTATCGCGAGACTACGCGATTCCTGCTGAGTGCTTCCAGGTGATACGCAACAGCACCACGTGGAACGCCGATGACCAAGCAGCAAATACAAAGTATCGGATCTCATACTGAGAGATACAAAGGAGTCAGCAATCAGCAAAGCAGCAACTACACAAGCGAGGGGCATTCTGAAGGCAAGGTAAGAGGGTTGATAAAGAGGGGGACGCCCCATTTACAAAACCTGAGTTCCTTAATATATGCCTTACTGAACCCTGAGTGTGGACTTTATAAGCTGGTTGTCCTGTCACAGCAGCGTTATATGCTACTGGACACAGCTTTCTGCAAAATAATTTACAGCCACATTAACGCTATACTGTATGGATACAATATCCTTATAAGAAGATACTATACTTCTGCAAGTTTTTTCACTTCTGCAAGTTTTTTCACAAACTTTTCTTCACAGAATATTCCACAGAAATATTTAAGTTGAATTATTCCACAGGACAATATATATATTTTTTCACTGGATATACTTTTTCACAGGACATTTGTTCACTGATTTTATTACAAAAAAAAAAAATTAAAAAAAATTCTTTTAATTTTTTTTTCAATACTACTGTATATGCACAGACTTGTTTGAAGTATATTGTTATCCTGCAACATATCTCATGTGATAGCTATCTGCACTCAGATCATCGATCCTAGTGCACATGTTTTTATGATACATTGTGTTTTATACTCATTATTTTATGGGATTTTACTATTATTAAATAATCTACTATAGACATACCAGTTGGTGAGTGCCTGTTTTTATCTTTTTCTTATTTGTCATATTTGTTATATTGGATGAACAGATGAATCATCCTAAAACAGAGCACCCTAACCATACTAGCTGATACGGGTGAGCCACGATATAAATATATTTAATTTTTGATACCATATTCACCTACATATCGGTGTGCTCCCCAGTGTCTACTATTATGGACATCTGGCAGTTTATACAGAATCAAAATGTCAGGTTGGAAACCTTTACCTTCGAAGAGGTTAATACATATAACCTAAATGGATCTATGGAGAGATCCATTACGAAATCTTTTAGAGAGCTGGAAACCTTATTGATTAGGCAACTAAAACAAAAATGGGAGATCAAATCCCTAGGTAAACATCTAGAATTGGGTATTATACCCAAAGGATTACAGCTCTCTAAGAATCCAGCTATGGATCTACTAACTGATTCCTTCAAGGAAGAATGGGATAATCTTTTGGTAAAACAATCTATAGCACTGGTGGAGTTAATTATCAAAAGGAGGAATCAAATTTTAGAAGAAACCTCAGAAAAGATCCTAAAAATTAAAGAAATTATACAGAAATTCCCTACAAGTGAAGAAATCACAAATTGGCAACAAAGAATCTGTAAAAATTTAGGAGCAATAGAACAGGAGATAATTAATAAAAAGAGTAAGAAATTAAAGAAAACCACCAGAGGAGAAAATGATAAACACATATCAGTAGAAATTGTAGATATAAATACAGGGATAAATGAAGAACAAACTAGAGATACGAGACAACATATAGAATATGAAATCCCGGTGAGAAATAGGTATGAACCAATTATGAATAACCATTTTTTAGATGGGACCCCTCCACACCACAAAACGAAAACACGTCAGACGAGACATACAACACCAGAACGAGTGAAATCCCCCCCAAAAAAGGACCATCATCAGGAAATAGGTCATCAATACAACCTGAGATACAGAGAACAATATCAAACACAATACAATCCCAGGGAGGGGGATTATCAGGGCAGGAGGGAAAAATATATCCCAAAATATTACCAACAGTATCACGACCAAAGGGGACAAGGAGGGGAAAGAGAAAAGGGAAGAAGGAAGCACAGATAATAAAACTCCAGAAAGAAAGAGATTCCATCATCAATCTCAGTCAAACAGTACTTACTACAACACAGATCCAATTGTTGAATAAGGGACTAAAATTTGCCCCCACAGCACAAGCTAACAAATTTGACATTTACATTGGAATAGAAAAATTTGTCAGAAAATTGTGCCTAAAAAAACATTTTATGAGGAACCCCATAATTGCAAATTCTGTGGAGAAGGACACCTTTCTACATACAAGTTTAAAGCCAAAGAGTAAGATGTATCCGAGGCAGCAAATAGGCCACGAGATGGCAGCCTTCAAAAAGTCTGTAGAAAACGATATAAGAAAATTAAAAACAAATGGAAGAATAGGAAACAATGTGACACCACAATAAATACAGGCCTTGAAACAACTACAAAAGACGGAAAATATCACTATACGGCCTGCTGACAAGGGAGGAGCCATTGTCATTCTGGAAACACAATAATATGAGTCAGAATGTCTAAGACAATTGTCAGACACTGACACATATTCCAGACTGATTAGAGATCCCACAAAGGAATATATGGGGGAGCTGATGAACTATGCCAGGGATGGTTGGGAGAGGGGAATTTTAAATGAACAGGAGTTCAAATACATCAGTACCACCCATAGTAGATTACCAGTATTCTACTGTCTCCTAAAAGTTCACAAAGACCAAATAAATCCCCCAGGGAGACCAATCATCTCTGGCATAGGCTCATTAACTTCTAACTTGTCAGAATACATTGACAAATTGCTACAGCCGAGTGTAAAAAAGAATTTTGCATACATTAGGGATACAACCCAAGTTATTAAATTAGTGGAGGAACTACAGTATGAAACAGACTGGATATTAGGGACCTTAGATGTAAGTTCCCTCTATACTGTTATAAATCATAATCAGGGAATAGATGCATTGAGGAAACAATTAAAGATACATAGTGATCTTCCTGAGGAGCAAATAGACTTCATCGCAGAGGGGGTGAAATTCATCTTAACCCATAACTATTTTTCCTATGATTTGGATTACTACCTCCAGATTAGGGGAACCGCCATGGGTACCAGGTTTGCCCCCAGTTATGCAAATCTATTCATGGCGCAGTGGGAAAGTGAGGAGATCCTGCCCATGTTGGGGGCAGACCTGGTACTCTGGCATAGGTTCATTGACAATATTTTGTTTATCTGGAAAGGCACGAGAGAAGATCTAGATATATTTCTGGAAAAAATTGATACTAATGCATTTAATCTCAAATTTTCTGCCAATGTAAGTGTAGAGAAAATAGAATTTTTAGATCTCTCAATTAGAGTGCAGAACAAACAACTAATCTGCAGTACTTATCAAAAAGAGGTTTCCCGTAACAGTTACATTCTATTTTCAAGCTGCCATCTACCAAGATGGCTGCTTGAAGTCCCAATGGGACAATTTAAACGAATAAAAATAAACTGTACAGATGTAGCGGATTTCGAGCAAGAGGTTGAAACTATGAAAGAGCGTTTTTTAGATAAAAAATATCCTACTAATGTATTAGATAAAGCACTCACAAAAGTTAAAAAGATACAGAGGGAGACTTTCTTTTTAGAAAAAGAAACTATAAAAGAAAAAGGAGAACCAGATCAATTAAGAATAATACTCCCCTTTAATAAACAACATAAAAAGATAGAAACAATTGTGAGGAAGCACTGGCATTATCTATTGAGAGACAGACTAATAGGCCCTTTACATAGAAACATATAGAAACATAGAATGTGTCGGCAGATAAGAACCATTTGGCCCATCTAGTCTGCCCAATATATCTGAATCCTATGAATAGTCCCTGGCCCTATCTTATATGAAGGATAGCCTTATGCCTATCCCATGCATGCTTAAACCCCTTCACTGTATTTGCAGCTACCACTTCTGCAGGAAGGCTATTCCATGCATCCACTACTCTCTCAGTAAAGTAATACTTCCTTATATTACTTTTAAACCTTTGCCCCTCTAATTTAAAACTGTGTCCTCTTGTGGTAGTTTTTCTTCTTTTAAATATGCTCTCCTCCTTTACCGAGTTGATTCCCTTTATGTATTTAAAAGTTTCTATCATATCCCCTCTGTGTCTTCTTTCTTCCAAGCTATACATATTAAGGTCCTTTAACCTTTCCTGGTAAGTTTTATCTTGCTATCCATGTACTAGTTTAGTAGCTCTTCTCTGAACTCTCTCTAGAGTATCTATATCCTTCTGGAGATATGGCCTCCAGTACTGCGCACAATACTCCAAGTGAGGTCTCACCAGTGTTCTGTACAGCGGCATAAGCACTTCACTCTTTCTACTGCTTATACCTCTCCCTATACATCCAAGCATTCTGCTGGCATTTCGTGCTGCTCTATTACATTGTCTTCCCACCTTTAAGTCTTCTGAAATAATTACTCCTAAATCCCTTTCCTCAGATACTGAGGTCAGGACTGTGTCAAATATTCTATATTCTGCACTTGGGTTTTTACGCCCCAGGTGCATTATCTTGCACTTATCCACATTAAATTTCAGTTGCCAGAGTTCTGACCATTCTTCTAGTTTTCCTAAATCCTTTTCCATTTGGCGTTTCCCTCCAGGAACATCAACCCTGTTACATATCTTTGTGTCATCAGCAAAAAGACAAACCTTACCATCGAGGCCTTTTGCAATATCACTTATGAAGATATTAAACAAAATTGGTCCCAGTACAGATCCCTGTGGAACCCCACTGGTAACATGACCCTGTTTTGAATGTTCTCCATTGACTACAACCCTCTGTTGTCTGTCACTCAGCCACTGCCTAATCCACTCAACAATATGGGAGTCCATGCTCAATGACTGCAGTTTATTGATAAGTCTTCTATGTGGGACAGTGTCAAAAGCCTTACTAAAATCTAGATATGCGATGTCTACTGCACCTCCACCGTCTATTATTTTAGTCACCCAGTGAAAAAAATCTATAAGATTTGTTTGACATGATCTCCCTGAAGTAAACCCATGTTGTTTTTCATCTTGCAATCCATGGGATTTTAGATGTTCCACAATCCTATCCTTTAATAGGGTTTCCATTAATTTGCCTACTATTGATGTCAGACTCACTGGTCTATAGTTGCTCGATTCCTCCCTACTACCTTTCTTGTGAATGGGCACGACATTTGCCAATTTCCAATCTTCCGGGACGACTCCTGTTACTAATGATTGGTTAAATAAATCTGTTAACGGTTTTGCCAGCTCACCACTAAGCTCTTTTAATAATTTTGGGTGTATGTCATCAGGCCCCTGTGACTTATTTGTCTTCACCTTAGACAGCAAACTTAGAACATCTTCCTCTGTAAAGATACATGCATCAAACGATTTATTAGTCATCCTTTCTAGTGGAGGTCCTTCTCCTTTTTCTTTTGTAAAAACTGAACAGAAGTATTCATTAAGGCAGTCGGCTAGCCCTTTATTCTCTTCTACATACCTTCTGTCCTTTGTTTTTAATTTAGTTATTCCTTGTTTTAATTTCCTTTTTTCATTTATATATCTGAAGAATGTCTTATCCCCTTTTTTCATAGATTGAGCTAGTTTTTCTTCTGCCTGCGCTTTAGAAGTTCTTATAACTTGCTTGGCCTCTCTCTGCCTAATCTTGTAGATTTCCTTATCTTTATTGCTCTGTTTTTTTTTATAATTACAAAATGCTAGCTTTTTGTTTTTAATGATTTGGGCCACTTCTGCTGAGTACCACAGTGGTCTCTTCCTTTTTTTGCTTTTACTGACAAGTCTAATGCAATTTTCTGTTGCCTTCAATAATGCACCTTTTAAGTAGTCCCATTTCTCCTGGACTCCATGTAATCCGTTCCAGTCTGATAAGGACTCATTTATGACTAATTTCATTTTTGAAAAGTCTGTTTTTCTAAAATCTAAAACTTTTGTTTTTGTGTGGTGGGACTCTTTCACAGTTCTTATATTAAACCACACTGACTGGTGATCACTAGATCCCAAGGTTTCGCCTACAATGACATCTTATACCGAATCCCCATTTGTAAATACCAAATCCAAAATGGCCTCCCTCCGGGTTGGCTCCTCAACCACTTGTTGTAGAGATAACCCCAGTAGGGAATTTAGAATATCTGTACTCCTGGTAGAACTTGCTATTTTGGTTTTCCAGTTTATATCTGGAAGATTGAAATCTCCCATAATGATAACTTCTCCTTTCATTGTCATTTTAGCTATTTCTTCAACTAGTAGATCATCTAGTTCTTTAACTTGACCAGGTGGTCTATATATCACACCTACACGAGTTACTGTATGGTTAGCAAATTGCAACGTAACCCAAACTGACTCTATGTTGGCCTCACCAACTTGTATTAGGTTAGATTTAATGCTATCTTTCACATACAGGGCCACTCCTCCTCCTTTCTTGCCTTCTCTGTCTCTTCTGTATAAAGAGTACCCTGGTATGGTTATGTCCCAGTCATTTCTTTCATTAAACCATGTCTCCGTAACAGCCACTAAATCTACATTCTCAGATGCCATTATTGACCCAAGTTCATTGATTTTTTTACCTAAACTGCGAGCATTTGTAGACAGGACTCTGAGCTTATCATTTCTTCACCTCTGTGCTTCTGACCTGTTCTGGCATTGTTTCGGGGGGCAATTGGACTCTTTTATTTTCACTCTTTTGCCCCCCCTTCCTAGTTTAAATACTCTTTCGCAAATTCTTGGAGTTGTTCACTAAGTACATTTGTTCCTTTGAGAGAAAGATGCAAACCATCTTTTTTGTACAGTTCCTTTCTATTCCAAGTAGAGCTATCATGAGAAACAAAGCCAAATCCTTGCTCTTGACACCATTTACCAAGCCATATGTTGAACTCCTTTATGCGCCTCTGCCTATCATTCTGAACATTTTGCACAGGCAGAACTTCAGAAAATGAAATGGTGGATGCAAAATCTTGTACGTCATTACCAAGTGTGATAAAAGATTTTTTCACCTCTGACACTTCATTGCAAGCCAGGTCATTTGTCCCTAGATGGACAAGAACATCCACGTCCCCTTCCTGCTTTGCTTGCTTAACAATATTAATAATACGTCTTCTATCTCTTCTAGCAGTAGCCCCAGGGAGACATCTCACAAAACCATTTTCTTTAAGCTCCACACTTCTTATGATTGAATCACCCAGCAACAGTTGAGACTTCACTTTATCTTTTTTGTTGCAAACATTAGACATAGGAGTCGATGGTTTCTCACCCTCTGTGCTTGAGTCCATATCCATGTTGTCCTTTAGTTGGGAATGGTCCCCAAATAACGTACACAAGGGCCCAAAATCTATCTTTAAAGGTAGCACCAACAATTAAAAATAAAGATAA
Source organism: Bufo bufo (assembly GCF_905171765.1). Classification (NCBI taxonomy): domain Eukaryota; kingdom Metazoa; phylum Chordata; class Amphibia; order Anura; family Bufonidae; genus Bufo; species Bufo bufo. Next base: position 21,681,691 of record NC_053391.1, on the reverse strand, counting down.
AAAGAACAAAACATCCATGCAAGGCTGGTTGAACTTGGTTGGCTTCTATAAGTGTGGGAAATGTGGAATATGTAAATTGACATCGTTCCCTAGGAAGACCACAGAAGTCCAATCAAGGGTAAACTCCTTTACATGGAAAATAAAGGAGTTCCTGACCTGTAGCTCCAGCAACATTTTATACATGATAGAATGCCAATGCAAGAAACAATACATTGGGAGGACAAAACGTTCTTTAAAAAAAAGACTGTCAGAACACGTTACAAATATCAAAAACGGTTACGAAAAGCACTCTCTTTCCCTACACTATAAAGAACACCATTAAAAATCCTGAAGGTATGGTCTTCGTGGCCTTTGAAAAAGTGGATATACACTGGAGAGAAGTAGACCATATTGCCAGGATGTCAAGGCAGGAATCAAGAAGAATTTTTGATTTTGAGACACTCCTCCCACGAGGATTGAATTCAGACTTTGAACTATTTGGTTTCTTGTAGACATTGGGGGGGGTGCCTGCCTTGGATGGGACATCCTGAGTTTGGCTGTTAATCAGCACCAGGATTTCCCCTCCGAGCCAGGCTCCCTCTCCCTATACAACCAACAAATATTGAAAAATGTCTGAGGGACCCAGAAGGGTAATCAATCAATAAATATGGGCAACTTTAAGCACATTACCCAACACTATTCAACATTACTCAACAATTTGACAGCTTTAAATATATTATTTAACATCATTCAACTATATTTTTTGTCCCTAACAAATAACCCATAGGGGACAATAAAGAAAAACAAGAGAAAGTGAAATCCAAAAAAAAATAAAAATAAAAAATAAACGCATCAAAAACGCATATGCGTTTTCCGATGTGGTTTTGTGAAGTCTATATAGATAGGGATTTATATATCTCTGTAGCATAAATTTGAAAATTTGAAAACTATATAGATATAAATAGAAATACTGAGAGTTGGAAGAAGTCAAAAGGCTGATCTGAATATATGACTAATATACTGTGGAGAGATGGAAAAAAAGGCGGATTCCAAAATGTTTGACATTTATAGAGTTTAATTTAATTTTATCAATTTTATCAATATTAAAGATTATAAGAAGTCTATAGATTGATATATATGTATATTGTTTTACGCACTGAGGATATAATTATATTGTCTTTTTATATAAGCCAAATGAGAATGCAATAAAATCCATGCCGGGTTTTTGGTGGGGTTTGAGATGACAAGACTATATAAGGAAGGGGGTAGTAGTGCTCACATTATAGCTACTGAGGAAGAGGGAGGTCCCTCGAAACATGTCTGGCTGATCCTGTGAGAGACAAACTACCCACCTGAACCCGAGCAAAGATAAAGTTATTTACTGCTGATCCGGACGCCAGAGAAAGTGAAACTGGCTCAAGTTATCGCGAGACTACGCGATTCCTGCTGAGTGCTTCCAGGTGATACGCAACAGCACCACGTGGAACGCCGAGACCAAGCAGCAAATACAAAGTATCGGATCTCATACTGAGAGATACAAAGGATTCAGCAATCAGCAAAGCAGCAACTACACAAGCGAGGGGCATTCTGATAAAGAGGGGGACGCCCCATTTACAAGAGCCGAGTTCCTTAATATATGCCTTACTGAACCCTGAGTGTGGACTTTATAAGCTGGTTGTCCTGTCACAGCAGCGTTATATGCTACTGGACACAGCTTTCTGCAAAATAATTTACAGCCACATTAACGCTATACTGTATGGATACAATATTCTTATAAGAAGATACTATACTTCTGCAAGTTTTTTCACAAACTTTTCTTCACAGAATATTCCACAGAAATATTTAAGTTGAATTATTCCACAGGACAATATATATATTTTTTCACTGGATATACTTTTTCACAGGACATTTGTTCACTTATTTTATTAGCAAAAAAAATTTTTCAAACATTCAATTTTTTTTTTCAATACTACTGTATATGCACAGACTTGTTTGAAGTATATTGTTATCCTGCAACATATCTCATGTGATAGCTATCTGCACTCAGATCATCGATCCTAGTGCACATGTTTTTATGATACATTGTGTTTTATACTCATTATTTTATGGGATTTTACTATTATTAAATAGTCTACTATAGACATACCAGTTGGTGAGTGCCTGTTTTTATCTTTTTCTTATTTGTCATATTTGTTATATTGGATGAACAGATGAATCATCCTAAAACAGAGCACCCTAACCATACTAGCTGATACGGGTGAGTCACGATATAAATATATTTAGTGTATTCAGTGTCCACTCCAGTCCTGAAAGACTCCTCTGATCTGCTGTAAGGACAGCGTCGTGATAGCACCCCAAAAAGCCCTTTTTAGGGCTAGTACATCAGTCTGCTTTTCTTTCTTTTTTTTCCCTGTGTAATCTAATTGCAGTTGCCTGCCAGCGTGTGTGTCAGGCTCACAGCGTATACTGTGCCCACTTGCCCAGTGCCACCACTCATATCTGGTGTCACAGTAGCTTGCATTAAAAAAAAAAACTTTTTGGACTGTAATAGAATAGCAGTCAGTTGCCTGCACGTGTGTGTGTGTTTCAGGCCCTGCAAGTGCAGAGTGTCACCAGTGCAACTGATATCTGGTGTCACAGTAGATTACATTAATTAAAAAAAAACAATTTTGACTGTGAATAAATAGCAGTCAGTTGCCTGCACGTGTTTGTGTGTTTAAGGCCCTGCAAGTGCATAGTGTCACCAGCGCAACTCATATCTGGTAGGTTTAAGGCAAGGCTTCATCCATAGTGTTTATATCTAATTGTTTTATTCAACATTTTGTTGGAAAAAAGCTGTGTGCAAAATAATAGAAAATAATGAAGAACACTACATTTCTTGTGATGTTTCTACTCATAGGTTTTTGCTGTGTTTTCTGAGTCCATGATGTTGCTTCCAGAATGCAGCATGCTCTAGGTTTGTTAGTTTTTTCCAGGTATTATACCACAGGCTTCTCTTTAGAAAAAAAAAACTGCCCAGTCAAACTGCTAAAAGTAATGCAACTAAACAAATGCTTCTAAAAAAAGTTTTATGTTTTTCCAAGTTGTCAAAAACAGCCCCAAAAATTTGAGAAATAAAATGTACATTTAATAGCAAACAGTCCATTCGAATAGTTTGAAAATGTAATTTTTGTTTTTGCTTTATTTTCCCCCAAAACACCTCCCACTGTTAGGGCACAAGCAATCGACATTGTGTAGCCCGTGCCCATGCTTGGGACAGAAATTAGTGGTCTGCAATGTACGGGCACTGGCCGTGTGTAGGCTGTTTGGTTATGCAGAGCCATTCTCTTCAATGCATCCACAATCTACAAGAAACGTTCGGCACCGCAAAAAATAGAACATAACGCATGCGGAGGCACCGGCCAAAATACCACAGAAGCACTCCATAGTACTTCAGGAGGCTTCTGCTCCATGCCTCTGCTCCGCACCGCTCCATATCGTCTGGATTGCGGAACCATTCAAGTGAATATGTCAGCATCCGTGTTACGGAGCTCACACAGCCGGTGTCTGTATATTGCGGACCCTCTGTTTGCAAACTGCAAAGTGATTATGTGCTGCACACTTGCATGTGCATGAGCCTTTATTTAGGGAGATAAATCACCATCTGAATGACTGGAGTAGTAGTCATTGTGAGGGTAATGTGAATGTGGTAGACGATACACAAGGCACAGCCTCATCTACACATTATAGAAGAACATTGGTTGCAGTTCTTTGCAATTTCATTCAGTCACCAAAACTTATTTCACAATAGATCTTCTATGGATCATACAAAGATTAAGCACAAACAATAATAAATAATCATACCCCTACCCATCCACAGGAACTTTGCCCCCCCCCCCCCCCCCCCCCAGAAAAATAAGTAGGAAATTTTTTTTCTAATATTTCCCAACCATTTTGACCATAATGAAAAAATGTTCTCCAATTCTTCATGATATTCATAGCATAGCTTCTTAGAAATGCAAAGCATATTTACTGCAGGACTCTGAGCTTCAAAATCTGGTGGATCACAGAAGATTGGATGAAAAATATTTACAGGTAGCACTATTGCGTCAGGTCTCCCGGATGGGTGCTCTCAGCCGACAGATTCACCCAATCTACAAAAATGTGCTAAATGTCAAGAAAAGGCTGTGCACTCACTATTACCTGGAGTAAGTGGTACTTTATTTGTGGGAATATTCAGAAAAAACTCAATAACCATGTCCAGTGACTAAAACACACATTAAATGCATACAATAAATAAAAGAAAAGAATATATAGTCTGACCAGACTTAAAGTAGAACAATCTTCTCCAATAGGACTCGAATGTATGAGAAACTATTGGGAGAATCCGTCTTAAATCAGTTCTCACTGCAGTGTAATCATCAATATAAGAATCACAATATAATTGTTTATCGTAAAAAAATTCTGTGCTTTGTCACGATTGTGACAATGTTCGCATAAATGTTCGCATAAAAAAACGTTTGCATAAAAAATCTGTGGATGTCCACAATCAATGTTCACAAATTCTCATGACTGTAATCTTAGAACCGTACCATTCGATTATAATATGCTATTGAAATGTTCGAATCAAGCTAGACAATCGACTCCACAACCAACAAAATCGCTTTAGTTAGCCTCTATAAGGTGTGTTTACTCACAAGCCAGGTCCAATCTCGGGCGGAATCCGGTGTATAGACCGCGGCGTCCCGCGTGGTAGTTGCACCAGGCCCCACGCTCCTGCTTACTCACGTGAGTGTCGAATATTTCACCAGAGGTATGTAGTATATCGAAAGTGTTGGTTTCTGCTGTGATGTCAAAGATGTCTCGATTACGATGTTCTTTGTCAACATCAACTTTATACAAATGTTTTCCCAACTGGCGCCAGTGAGTTCATATGTAGTTCCGGTTCTTGGGATGTCACGAACTTTGGTTTAGTCGTGATCTTTTTACTATGATTTTAAAGTAGTTGCTGTAGATTGCCGTTGTCTTTATGCTGTAAAGGAGGATCCAAACCAAACGCATTTCGGGACTGTAAGTGGCCCCTTCCTCAGTGGTTAACCACTGAGGAAGGGGCCACTTACAGTCCCGAAACAGCTGGCTCCCAGCCGGAAGAAAAGTTCCAAGAAAAGCTCCATACATTGTATAGCGACTGTGCTTGGTTTTGCCACTCAGTCCCATTCACTTCAATAGGGCTAAGCTGCAGCAAGACCATGTGACGATGTAAGGTGACGTGACATGACCTAGGAAGTGGCATCAATGCTAATGGCGAGGGTCCGGGATGTATCATTTAGTTGTATAATAGCTGTAGACCAGTAGATATAAAGCTTGGGCAAAAACCATACAATATGGATTGGAACTGCATTAATACTTATATATCTAGGAGAAGAATACTCTTTAGTTGGATAGGTCTTTTTCAATAGCTTATGAGTATAATGTACATTATAGAGCAAAAATAATAATGTTACTATGTTTACATTTTTCCGGGATATTCTAGGAATCATTTACAGAGCATTCAACCACAGGTCCTGGTCTATGTTATATTCCATCCTGTAGTCTACATTTCTTTTGCCCAACCAAATAATAAAATGTTGTCAATAACATTTTCTAATTTTAATATTAATCAATGTATGAAATAACCCTTGTGGGGTCCACATAGGATTTTGTTTTACACACATGTTGTACCTGTAGATGTCGTAAGGAACACTTATTAACCAACCCAAATTCACCTGTAAAAACAAACAAGCTGTGATATCAGGGCATTTATAATTACATTACCTGTGTTCTTATTCATTTGACAAACTGAGTTTATCCATTCTATGAATCCCAAATCACTTTCTATAATCTGTGGTAAGAAAAAAAAAAATAATAATCTGTATTAATACATTTGAAATATTGGTAAATCCACCGCACTCCTATCAAGGGTAGAGTTAAAGTGTTCAACCTAAATTGTTCATCCTAAATTGTTCCCTTCCCAAATCAAATCTCAATTTTCTCTTTTGGATTTTATTTATTTTTGCCCCAAACCCCTAAACTGGTATCTGGGGGTGAGAACAATCACCATCTGAATGACAGGAGTAGTAGTCATTGTGAGGCTAATGTCCAGGATCTCTCACTATTGTTATGTGGACAATCACATGTCTCTGTGAATGTGGTAGACGATACACAAGGCGCGGCCTTATCTACACATTTCGGTTGAATATTTGTTGAATTTTATCATTTTAATTTAACCCACTGACAACAAGATTTTTTTTTCACCATTTATTAGATTTCATGCTAATTTAAAGCACTAAATATACAACCAAGCTTGGTTCATAACAATACAATAAAGTATTTCACCTTTTCTCCTCTGCATTTCAAAATATATAACTTTTAAAAACTTTTTGTAGTGATTCTGCCTATTTTTTTTTAGGGGGGGAGAAATTGTTGGGTTTTGTGGTGTTAACTGTGCAGTATTAGTGATATAATAACTATTCTATGGGTCAGTGTGATTATAACAATTGAAAATGTATATATATTTATACTGTATATATATTTTATTTATCAATCTAAAACTTTTTTCAAATTTTAGAGTCATTCAGCCTTCAAATCAGATCTGTAAGAAATAAGGACCTATGGATAATGAAAGTCTTTTAATCTGTTATACTGGATATAATATGGAGTTTTTTATATATGTGAATTATAGATAAAAAGTAGAGATGAGCGAAGTATTGAAAAATTTGATTTGCTGCATCGCCGAATTTTACAAAAAAAAACCTCTTTGTGACGAATTACTTCACGGAACTCATTTCTTTGTAAGTAGTTAATGCAATAATGCAGTGTAAAATAAAAATAAATAAAATATGAAATCATACTTACCTCATCCATTTGATCGGAAAGAGCTGGACCCCGACATCTTGATTGAAGATCTAGTGCAAAATCTTGCACGGCCTGTGATGACTAGTTTTGATCACGAATATTCTAATCGCAAATTTTTATTGTGAATATTAGCACTTCGAGAATTCGCGAATATCTAGAATATAGTGCTATATATTCGTAATCACGAATATTTTAGATTTTTTTCATCAATACCCATGATCCCTCACTGCTTCTTGCTTGTGGGACAATGAGAAAGCTGCAATATCTTTGACTTTAGGAGTAGTGTTGCTTGCGAATTTTCGTATAGCAAATTTCTATCGCAAATTTCCCAATTGCCGATTTTCACAATCAAGAAAATAATGACTGGAGATCACAAATTCTCGAATTCGCAAACATATGATGAATATTCGCCCAAATATTAGCAAAATATTGCAAATTCGAAAATTGCCCCTGCCGCTCATCACTGGTAAAGATGCCATCACCTTGTACGGAATGGTGACATCACACATCACTGAGCGCTGGATTACGTATGAGATTTTCCATCAAGATGGAGGTGGCCAGCTCTTCACGCTCAAACACATTTGGTAAGTACGTTTTTTTTTTTGTTTTTTTACCACCATTCAGAGAAAATCGATTTGCTACCACAAAGCACAAGGAAATTCGCCTTAATGGTGATTCAAATTTTCCTGGAAATTCTGATTAAATTCCACTTCGTAGAGTATGATTTGCTCAAGCAGGGGATGGATGGAATGTATCTCATCAGGATGTAAAATGCTCATTGTTTACACTGATTCTCATATGAAAAGGTCTCGGAGTATCCCAGGAATCTCTTACAGACGCTAAATAGGAGTGTGAACAATAGGTCTCTACCCAGCAAATACAATGTGTAAATGAAGGACCATCTCAGAAGGCCAGAAAATGCTAAACTGGTTGATGAAAAGGTGGCACCATTATTCTTCCATTGTATATGGTAATGAGGGAAGCCAGATCTGATGATGAAAAGTTTCATTGATTGGTGGGACTTTGCATCTCCTGGGGAGAAGAGGAGGAGCAGATAGCTATAGCCACCAAAAGGGTATAAAAGACCCAAGCATGGCTCAGAAAGCTGAAATACACCAAAGGAATTTGCTTAGATTGCTGACTTGAGGAGAAGACACTGACTGGAGATCGTGCCCTGTGGAATTTGTGGAGGGTGCATTTCTGGTAAGTATCACTGAACTGACTGTAAGTGGAAGAAATTATAAGATATTGTAATCTGTGCTGTGTATAAGGACAATGTGTATCTGTCTTTAATGTCTCCATGTATATTTATATATAACTTTATAACTGTAGTGTAAATACGATGTAAATGCAGCATTAAAACTCTTAAGTGCCATTGTGAATATGGAATGTATTAGACAGCCTAGGGTTTGAGGTTATAGTAGTGTGAAGAAATAGATAAGATAAATGCAGGGGACAATGGAACGCCTCTAATACTCTCCACAGAAAAATCCAATCCACTCTGTCTAATGCATTCCCAGCATCTGTTCCAAGTAGAACTAGTGATGTCTTATGTTTTTCCATGTAATAGACGGAGTGGATGACACATGTAGTATTAGACGTCCCCTCCCTGCTCTGAAACCATAAGAGCTTTTGATCATTTATGCAGGTTGTAGTTAATACCTGGGGAGAGTGGGGTAATGTGATATTTCCAGATATCTGTATTGTTACCACGTCCCTCACCACACTTAATTGCTTTCTAAGGCTCTTATGATCTAATTTAGACATATAGAAAAAAAATTATAATTTATGGTTTGTTTTATTTCTGCTCACTATTTGCCAAGTTACACTGTTCACTATACTGCGTGACTTGGTTGCCGGAATGTATGTATCTAGGGCAATGTTTCAGTGTGGCAGTGCACAGTGTGTCTATCTAATCTGGTTTCAAAGGGGTTAATTCCCAATCTGTGCCTAAATCCGCACTTTTTTTATGTCCTCATTAGTCTTGCCTTTTAGTTCCTGAGTTCTATCTGATGTCCTCTCTGAATTGTATGGCCAGAACAGAGCTTGTTGTCAATATCTGATTTTCTGAAGTTTCTGTAAGTCTGGGTTCCAGAAGTTATGATTGAAGTCTGTACAGTTTTAATTTTTGTCTGTCTGGATTTCAGAAATCTAGATCCAAATCTAAATACGTTTGAAGTCCATGTCTTTGTTTCTCTTGTTTCTCTTCCATATAGATTAGCTGCCTTCAACCTGGATTCTAGCCTTGCTGTTTTTTTTTTAAGTTTGAGGCATAGTGGTGAAACAAAATTCATAACAATGTGATTTTGGTGCCAGCTTTAAGTTTTTTTTTGGTGATGCTATATCGCTATTTTGAATTTGGACATTAATTGTGACTTTTTATGGCACAAAACTAAGTAGAAAATGTTATAAATGTCCCTCATATTGTTTGTCCAATTTCTAGATGCTTTCTCTAATAGGAAAACCACTTGAATAACTAGCAGAGGAAGTCTCTAGCTTCTACGCACTTAGAGACTCATAACTGGCACTTTGTACCAACAGTGCAATGTATTAAATAAAATCTAGTAACAATCTTCCTTTAATCTGAGATTTTAAAAAACTTTGATTTACAACTAGTGTTTCTAACTTCGGCAAATTTTGCTTTCAATAAATACAGTAGACTACATGTTACTGGATAATTCTTACACCTTTGTACTTTTTGTGTGTTGCTATTAAAAGAGAATCTCTCATCTTATAAAAATTATTTTGTTTCCAGGTGAAGACTGGATGAGAGGCTGCCTAATGTTACCTCCCTCTTATAAAGTAGAAGATAATCATCCACAGAATGTCAGTAATAGAACTGGATATAGACCGGGTTAAATGTCTGTGAGTTGTCAAAGTGGAAAACATTTAGAAAATAAATCTCATCTTTATATGCACAAGAAAATTCACAAGGATGAAAGGCCATTTCCATGTTCAGAAAATGAGAGTTTGTAATACAAAAGCATATCTTGAACATCAGAGAATTCACACAGGAGAGAAGCTGTTTCCATGTCCAGAATGCGGGAAGTGTTTTAAGAGTAAGAATTATATGGTAATACATCTGAAAACTCACACAGGAGAAAAAACTAATTGCTGCTCAGAATGTGGAAAAACCTTTACTCAAAAATCACATCTTGTTCAACATCTCAGAATCCACACAGGAGACAAGTCACATTCATGTGCAGAATGTGGGAAGTGTTTTTGTGATAAATCAAATCTTGTGTTACACCAGAGAATTCACACAGGGTTGAAGCCATTTTCATGTGCTGAATGTGGGAAATGTTTTAGTCACAAATCAAACTTTGATAGACATCTAAGAACTCATACAGGAGTGAAGCCATATTTATGTACTGAATGTGAGAAATGTTTTAGTGAGAAATCAAGTCTTATTAAACATCAGAAAACTCACACGGGAGAGAAGCCATTTTCATGTCCTGAATGTGAGAAATGCTTTAGTCGGAAATCAAGTCTTACTGGACATCAGAGAATTCACACAGGAGAGAAGCCATATTCATGTCCTGAATGTGGGAAATGTTTTTATCGGAAATCACATCTTAATATACATCAGAGAACTCACACAGGAGAGAAACCATATTCATGTCCTGAATGTGAGAAATGTTTTACTGAGAAAACTGGTTTTAATAAACATCAGAAAGCTCATAAAGGAGAGAAGCCATTTTCATGTCCTGAATGTGGGAAGAATTTTACTGAGAAATCAATACTCATTACACATCGGAGATCTCATACAGGAGAGAAGCCATTTTCATGTTCTGAATGTGAGAAATGCTTTAGTCACAAATCAAGTCTTACTGGACATCAGAGAATTCACACAGGAGAGAAGCCATATTCATGTCCTGAATGTGGGAAGAGTTTTACTGAGAAATCAATACTCATTACACATCGGAGATCTCATACAGGAGAGAAGCCATTTTCATGTCCTGAATGTAAGAAATGTTTTAGTGATAAATCAAATCTGGTTAAACATCAGAGAATACACACATGAGAGAAGCCATATTCATGTGTTGAATGTGGCAAATGTTTTAGTCAGAAATCAAGTATTGCTAGTCATCAGAGAATTCACACAGGAGAGAAGCCATATTAATGCACAGAATGTAAAAAATGTTTCAAACTTAAAAAAAAAAATGTTGTCTATCATCTGAGAATTGACAAGGGAGAATCAATATGTGTCTAATGTCCAATTATCAAATAAGAGAACCTAAGGTGACAATCCATTAAAATGTGTGGACTGTAATAGATTTGGCATATGTGGAGCATCATTTTAGGATCTACTACCTAAAGCTATGTTCTGAAATATAATTCTCTAAAGATTAGGACAATTTTTATTTTTGCATTACATATGTCCCAGGGCAACCAATTTGAATCCCACAATTTGTCACAAGGACCCTGAAGACAGAATAAATTCAATTCCTCCGACCATCATGATGTTGTAGATGCTATTGACTGTTGCCTATAAAAGGGTGAAATGTCCAGTATCAGAGCTATTTGATACTGTCCCACATAGAAGGCTTATCAATAAAGTGCAGTCTTTGGGCTTGGACTCCCATATTGTTGAATGGATTAGGCAGTGGCTGAGGGACAGGCAACAGAGGGTTGTAGTCAATGAAGTATATTCAGACCAAGGTCTTGTTACCAGTGGGGTACCTCAGGGATCTGTTCTAGGACCCATATTGTTTAATATCTTTATCAGCGAAATTGCAGAAGGCCTCGATGGTAAGGTGTGTCTTTTTGCTGATGACACAAAGATTTGTAACAGGGTTGATGTTCCTGGAGGGATACACCAAATGGAAAAGGATTTAGGAAAACTAGAGGAATGGTCAAAAATCTGGCAACTAAAATTTAATGTTGATAAGTGCAAGATAATGCACCTGGGACGTAACCTCAGTATCTGAGCAAAGGGATTTAGGGATCATTATTTCAGAAGACTTAAAGGTAGGCAGACAATGTCATAGAGCAGCAGGAAATGCTAGCAGAATGCTTGGGTGTATTCTCAGGACTCAGCCCTATTTCACCTTAAGGACTTGGCCATTTTTTGCAAATCTGACCAGTGTCACTTTAAGTGCTCATAACTTTAAAACACTTTGACTTATCCACGCCATCCTGAGATTGTTTTTTCGTCACATATTGTACTTCATGACACTGGTAAAACTAAGTAAAAAATAAAATATTTTTTTTTTGCATAAAAAAATACCTAATTTACCCAAAATTTTGAAAATTTGCAAATTTCAAAGTTTCAGTTTCTCTACTTCTGTAATACATAGTAATACCCCCAAAAATTGTGATGACTTTACATTCCCCATATGTCTACTTCATGTTTGAATTATTTTGGGAATGATATTTTATTTTTTGGGGATGTTACAAGTAGGGATGAGCGAACCCGAACTGTATAGTTCGGGTTCGTACCGAATTTTGGGGTGTCCGTGACACGGACCCGAACCCGAACATTTTCGTAAAAGTCCGGGTTCGAGTTCGGTGTTCGGCGCTTTCTTGGCGCTTTTTGAAAGGCTGCAAAGCAGCCAATCAACAAGAGGCCATCACAGCCTTGCCTACTATTGGCATGGCTGTGATTGGCCAGTGCAGCATGTGACCCAGCCTCTATATAAGCTTGGGTCACGTAGCGCTGCACGTCACTCTGCTGATTCAAGCATAGGGAGAGGTTTCTGCTGCGACGTTAGGGCGAGATTAGGCAGATTAACTCCTCCAAAAGACTTCATTCTGTGATCGATCTGCAGCTGTGGATCATTGAAGTGCTAATATCGACTTGCTCACTTTTTTGAGGCTGCCCAGAGCGTTTTTAGATCACTTTTTTCTGGGGTGCTCGGCGGCCATTTTGTGGCTTGTGGTGCGCCAGCACAAGCTATCACCAAGTGTATTTAACCATCAATAGTGTGGTTATTTTTTGGCCATATACTACATCAGCTGCAGGCTGAGCCTGTGTCACCGAAGTGCATTTAACCATCAACAGTCTGGTTATTTTTTGGCCATATACTACATCTGGTGCAGGCTGAGCCTGTGTCACCCAAGTGCATTTAACCATCAATAGTGTGGTTATTTTTTGGCCATATACTACATCAGCGGCAAGTTGAACCTGTCACCCAGCGCCTAAAAAAAAGACCTGACATTTCTATTCAACCAAATTTGTACTGTTTTAGCTGGTCAAGTTATTTGTAGTGACCGTAAAAGCACAATTTTTGTTCTGGGTTGAAAAACTATTCCCAAATTTGCCATTCTCAAAATAACTAGTTTCTGCTATATGAGGCCTACTTGAAATCTATCCCAAAAAGGATATCTTACATTGAAGGTGCTGATAGTGTCATTCAGAAAAACTTAACACACACGCTACCGTGCAGATACAAGTCTAATTCTGTGATTAAACTTATACCTGTCACACAGCGCAAAAAAAAACAGGCCTCACATTTCTATTCAACCAAATCTGTACTGTTTTAGCTGGTCAAGTTATTTGTAGTGACCGTAAAAGCACACTTTTTGTTCTTGGTTGAAAAACTATTCCCAAATTTGCCATTCTCAAAATAACTAGTTTCTGCTATATGAGGCCTACTTGAAATCTATTCCAAAAAGGATATCTTACATTCAAGGTGCTGAGTGTCATTCAGAAAAACTTAACACACACGCTACCGTGCAGATACAAGTCTAATTTTGTGATTAAACCTATACCTGTCACACAGCGCAAAAAAAACAGGCCTCACATTTCTATTCAACCAAATCTGTACTGTTTTAGCTGGTCAAGTTATTTGTAGTGACCGTAAAAGCACACTTTTTGTTCTGGGTTGAAAAACTATTCCCAAATTTGCCATTCTCCAAATTGTGGCGAACGGGAACATTGAGGAAAACATCTAATAAGGGACGCGGACGTGGACATGGTTGTGGTGGTGTTAGTGGACCCTTTGGTGCTGGGAGAGGACGTGGCCGTTCTGCCACAGCCACACGTCCTAGTGAACCAACTACCTCAGGTCCCAGTAGCCAGCAGAATTTACAGCGATATTTGGTGGGGCCCAATGCCGTTCTAAGGATGGTAAGGCCTGAGCAGGTACAGGCATTAGTCAATTGGGTGGCCGACAGTGGATCCAGCACGTTCACATTATCTCCCACCCAGTCTTCTGCAGAAAGCGCACAGATGGCGCATGAAAACCAAGCCCATCAGTCTGTCACATCACCCCCATGCATATCAGGGAAACTGTCTGAGCCTCAAGTTATGCAGCAGTCTCTTATGCTGTTTGAAGACTCTGCTGGCAGGGTTTCCCAAGGGCATCCACCTAGCCTTCCCCAGGGGTGGAAGAGATAGAATGCACTAACGCACAACCACTTATTTTTCCTGATGATGAGGACATGGGAATACCACCTCAGCACGTCTCTGATGATGACGAAACACAGGTGCCAACTGCTGCGTCTTTCTGCAGTGTGCAGACTGAACAGGAGGTCAGGGATCAAGACTGGGTGGAAGACGATGCAGGGGACGATGAGGTCCTAGACCCCACATGGAATGAAGGTGGTGCCACTGACTTTCAGAGTTCGGAGGAAGAGGCAGTGGTGAGACCGAGCCAACAGCGTAGCAAAAGAGGTAGCAGTGGGCAAAATCAGAACACCCGCCGCCAAGAGACTCCGCCTGCTACTGACCGCCGCCATCTGGGACTGAGCACCCCAAAGGCAGCTTCAAGGAGTTCCCTGGCATGGCACTTCTTCAAACAATGTGCTGACGACAAGACCCGAGTGGTTTGCACGCTGTGCCATCAGAGCCTGAAGCGAGGCATTAACATTCTGAACCTTAGCACAACCTGCATGACCAGGCACCTGCATGCAAAGCATGAACTGCAGTGGAGTAAACACCTTAAAAACAAGGAAGTCACTCAGGCTCCCCCTGCTGCCTCTTCTGCTGCTGCCGCCTCGGCCTCTTCTGCTGCTGCCGCCGCCTCGGCCTCTTCTGCTGCTGCTGCCGCCGCCTCGGCCTCTTCCTCTGCCTCTGGAGGAACGTTGGCACCTGCCGCCCAGCAAACATGGGATGTACCACCAACACCACCACCTGCGTCACCAAGCATCTCAACCATGTCACACGGCAGCGTTCAGCTCTCCATCTCACAAACATTTGAGAGAAAGTGTAAATTCCCACCTAGCCACCTTCGATCCCTGGCCCTGAATGCCAGCATTTCTAAACTACTGGCCTATGAAATGCTGTCATTTAGGCTGGTGGACACACACAGCTTCAAACAGCTCATGTCACTTGCTGTCCCACAGTATGTTGTTCCCAGCCGCCACTACTTCTCCAAGAGAGCCGTGCCTTCCCTGCACAAACAAGTGTCCGATAAAATCAAGTGTGCACTGCGCAACACCATCTGTGGCAAGGTCCACCTAACCACAGATACGTGGACCATATATTACATCGGGGGCAAGTTGAGCCTATCACCCAGCGCCTAAAAAATAGACCTGACATTTCTATTCAACCAAATCTGTACTGTTTTAGCTGGTCAAGTTATTTGTAGTGACCGTAAAAGCACACTTTTTTTTCTGGGTTGAAAAACTATTCCCAATTTTGCCATTCTCAAAATAACTAGTTTCTGGTATTTGAGGCCTACTTGAAATCTATCCCAAAAAGGATATCTTACATTGAAGGTATTGATAGTGTCATTCAGAAAAACCTAAGACACACGCTACCGTGCAGATAGAAGTCTGATTCTGAGATTAAACCTTAACCTGTCACACAGTGCAAAAAAAAACAGGTCTCACATTTCTATTCAAGCAAATCTGTACCGTTTTAGCTGCTCAAGTTATTCGTAGTGACCGTAAAAGCACACTTTTTTTTCTGGGTTGAAAAACTATTCCCAAATTTGCCATTCTCAAAATTGTGGTGAACGGGAACAATGAGGAAAACATCTAATAAGGGACGCGGACGTGGACATGGTCGTGGTGGTGTTAGTGGACCCTCTGGTGCTGGGAGAGGACGTGGCCGTTCTGCCACAGCCACCTGTCCTAGTGTACCAACTACCTCAGGTCCCAGTAGCCGCCAGAATTTACAGGGATATTTGGTGGGGCCCAATGCCGTTCTAAGGATGGTAAGGCCTGAGCAGGTACAGGCATTAGTCAATTGGGTGGCCGACAGTGCATCCAGCATGTTCACATTATCTCCCACCCAGTCTTCTGCAGAAAGCGCACAGATGGCGCATGAAAACCAAGCCCATCAGTCTGTCACATCACCCCCATGCATATCAGGGAAACTGTCTGAGCCTCAAGTTATGCAGCAGTCTCTTATGCTGTTTGAAGACTCTGCTGCCAGGGTTTCCCAAGGGCATCCACCTAGCTCTTCACCAGGGGTGGAAGAGATAGAATGCACTAACGCACAACCACTTATGTTTCCTGATGATGAGGACATGGGAATACCACCTCAGCACGTCTCTGATGATGACGAAACACAGGTGCCAACTGCTGCGTCTTTCTGCAGTGTGCAGACTGAACAGGAGGTCAGGGGTCAAGACTGGGTGGAAGACGATGCAGGGGACGATGAGGTCCTAGACCCCACATGGAATGAAGGTGGTGCCACTGACTTTCAGAGTTCGGAGGAAGAGGCAGTGGTGAGACCGAGCCAACAGCGTAGCAAAAGAGGTAGCAGTGGGCAAAATCAGAACACCCGCCGCCAAGAGACTCCGCCTGCTACTGACCGCCGCCATCTGGGACCGAGCACCCCAAAGGCAGCTTCAAGGAGTTCCCTGGCATGGCACTTCTTCAAACAATGTGCTGACGACAAGACCCGAGTGGTTTGCACGCTGTGCCATCAGAGCCTGAAGCGAGGCATTAACGTTCTGAACCTTAGCACAACCTGCATGACCAGGCACCTACATGCAAAGCATGAACTGCAGTGGAGTAAACACCTTAAAAACAAGGAAGTCACTCAGGCTCCCCCTGCTACCTCTTCTGCTGCTGCCGCCTCGGCCTCTTCTGCTGCTGCCCCCGCCTCGGCCTCTTCCTCCGCCTCTGGAGGAACGTTGGCACCTGCCGCCCAGCAAACATGGGATGTACCACCAACACCACCACCTGCGTCACCAAGCATCTCAACCATGTCACACGGCAGCGTTCAGCTCTCCATCTCACAAACATTTGAGAGAAAGCGTAAATTCCCACCTAGCCACCCTCGATCCCTGGCCCTGAATGCCAGCATTTCTAAACTACTGGCCTATGAAATGCTGTCATTTACGCTTGTGGACACAGACAGCTTCAAACAGCTCATGTCGCTTGCTGTCCCACAGTATGTTGTTCCCAGCCGCCACTACTTCTCCAAGAGAGCCGTGCCTTCCCTGCACAACCAAGTATCCGATAAAATCTAGTGTGCACTGCGCAACGCCCTCTGTGGCAAGGTCCACCTAACCACAGATACGTGGACCAGTAAGCACGGCCAGGGACGCTATATCTCCCTAACTGCACACTGGGTAAATGTAGTGGCGGCTGGGCCCCAGGCGGAGAGCTGTTTGGCGCACGTCCTTCCGCCGCCAAGGATCGCAGGGCAACATTCTTTGCCTCCTGTCTCCTCCTCCTACTCGGCTTCCTCCTCCTCTTCTCCCACCTGCTCATCCAGTCAGCCACACACCTTCACCACCAACTTCAGCACAGCCCGGGGTAAACGTCAGCAGGCCGTTCTGAAACTCATATGTTTGGGGGACAGGCCCCACACCGCACAGGAGTTGTGGCGGGGTATAGAACAACAGACCGACGAGTGGTTGCTGCCGGTGAGCCTCAAGCCCGGCCTGGTGGTGTGCGATAATGGGCGAAATCTCGTTGCAGCTCTGGGACTAGCCGGTTTGACGCACATCCCTTGCCTGGCGCATGTGCGACATGTCAGAGCTGCTGCATAAAGTGCGGGCCGTCTGTTCGCGCTTCCGGCGTTCACACCCTGCCACTGCTCGCCTGTCTGCGCTACAGCGTAACTTCGGCCTTCCCGCTCACCGCCTCATATGCGACGTGCCCACCAGGTGGAACTCCACCTTGCATATGCTGGACAGACTGTGCGAGCAGCAGCAGGCCATAGTGGAGTTTCAGCTGCAGCACGCACGGGTCAGTCGCACTGCGGATCAGACCCACTTCACCACCAATTACTGGGCATCCATGCGAGACCTGTGTGCCCTGTTGCGCTGTTTCGAGTACTCCACCAACATGGCCAGTGGCGAGGATGCCGTTATCAGCGTTACAATACCACTTCTATGTCTCCTTGAGAAAACACTTAGGGCGATGATGGAAGAGGAGGTGGCCCAGGAGGAAGAGGGGTCATTTTTAGCACTTTCAGGCCAGTCTCTTCCAAGTGACTCAGAGGGAGGTTTTTTGCAACACCAGAGGCCAGGTACAAATGTGGCCAGACAGGGCCCACTATTGGAGGACGAGGAGGACGAGGATGAGGAGGAGGTGGAGGAGGATGAGGATGAAGCATGTTCACAGCGGGTGGCACCCAAAGCAGCTCGGGCCCATCACTGGTGCGTGGCTGGGGGGAAACACAGGACGATGACGATACGCCTCCCACAGAGGACAGCTTGTCCTTACCTCTGGGCAGCCTGGCACACATGAGCGACTACATGCTGCAGTGCCTGCGCAACGACAGAAGAGTTGCCCACATTTTAACGTGTGCGGACTACTGGGTTGCCACCCTGCTGGATCCCCGGTACAAAGACAATGTGCCCACCTTACTTCCTACACTGGAGCGTGATAGGAAGATGCGCGAGTACAAGCGCACGTTGGTAGATGCGCTACTGAGAGCATTCCCAAATGTCACAGGGGAACCAGTGGAAGCCCAAGGCGAAGGCAGAGGAGGAGCAAGAGGTCGCCAACGCAGCTGTGTCACGGCCAGCTCCTCTGAGGGCAGGGTTAGCATGGCAGAGATGTGGAAAAGTTCTCGAACCCGAACATCCAGGTGTTCGCTCAACTCTAGTTACAAGGCTTAGAAATTTAGAAGCAAATCTTGATATTTTTTAGAAATTTACAAAAACCAAATTTTTAGGGACCACTACAGCTCTGAAGTCACTTTGCGAGGCTTACATAATAGAAACCGCCCACAAATGACCCCATTCTATAAACTACACCCCTCAAGGTATTCAAAACTGATTTTAAAAACGTTGTTAACCCTTTAGGTGTTGCACAAGAGTTATTGGCAAATGGGGATGAAATTTGAGAATTTCATTTTTTTGCCAAATTTTCAATTTTAACCCATTTTTTCCACTAACAAAACAAGGGTTAACAGCCAAACAAGACTGTATCTTTATTGCCCTGACTCTGCCATTTACAGAAACTTCCCATATGTGGTCGTAAACTACTGTACGGCACACAGTGGGGCGTAGAGTGAAAGGTGCGCCGTATGGTTTTTGGAAGCCAGATTTTGCTGGACTGTTTTTTTGACACCATGTCCCATTTGAAGCCCCCTGATGCACCCATAGAGTAGAAACTCCATAAAAGTGACCCTATATAAGAAACTACACCCCTCAAGGTATTCAAAACTGATTTTACAAACTTTGTTAACACTTTAGGTGTTGCACAAGATTTAATGGAAAATAGAGATACAATTAAAAAATTTCACTTTTTTGGCAGATTTTCCATTTTAATATTTTTTTTCCAGTTACAAAGCAAAGGTTAACAGCCAAACAAAACTCATTATTTATGGCCCTAATTCTGTAGTTTACAGAAACACCCCATATGTGGCCGTAAACTACTGTATGGCCACACAGCGGGGCGTAGAGTGAAAGGTGCGCCATATGGTTTTTGGAAGCCAGATTTTGCTGGACTGGTTTTTTGATACCATGTCCCATTTGAAGCCCCCCTGATGCACCCCTAGAGTAGAAACTCCAAAAAAGTGACCCCATTTTAGAAACTACGGGATAGGGTGGCAGTTTTTTTGGTACTAGTTTAGGGTACATATGATTTTCGGTTGCTCTATATTACACTTTTAGTGCGGCAAGGTAACAAGAAATAGCTTTTTTGGCACTTTTTTTTTTTTTTTTTACAACATTCATCTGACAGGTTAGATCATGTGGTAATTTTATAGAGCAGGTTGTCATGGACGCGGTGATACCTAATATGTATACTATTTTTTTTATTTATGTAAGTTTTATACAATGACTTTACTTTTAAAACCAAAAAAATGTTTTAGTGTCTCCATAGTCTAAGAGCCATAGTTTTTTTCAGTTTTTGGGCGATTATCTTAACTAGGGTCTAATTTTTTGCGGGATGAGATGACGATTTGATTGGCACTATTTTGGGGTGCATATGACTTTTTGATCGCTTGCTATTACACTTTTTGTGACGAAAGATGACAAAAAATTGCTTTTTTTACACCGTTTTTATTTTTATTTTTTTACGGTGGTCACCTGAGGGGTTAGGTCATGTGATATTTTTATAGAGCCGGTCGATACGGACGCGGCGATACCTAATATGTATACTTTATTTTTATTTATGTAAGTTTTACACAATGATTTCATTTTTGAAACAAAAAAAAAATCATGTTTTTTCAGTTTTTCGGCGATTATCTTGGGTAGGGTATGATTTTTGCAGGATAAGATGATGGTTTGATTGGTACTATTTTGGCGTACATGTGATTTTTTTTGATCACTTTTATTACCTTTTTTGGGAAGTAAGGTGGGCAAAATGTAAATTTTCTCATAGTTTTTATTTTTTTATTTTTATGGCGTTCACCGTGCGGGAAAAGTAACATGACCGTTTTATAGATCAGGTCGTTACGGACGCGGCGATACCTAATATGTGTAGTGTATTTTATTTTTTTTATTTTTATTCAGTGATAAATGTTTTTTTTTTTCTTAACTTTTTTAACTTTTTTTTACATTTTTTTGACCCAGACCAACTTGGTTCTTGAAGATCCAGTGGGTCTGATGTCTGTATAATACAGTACAGAACACTATATAGGATTCTGTACTGTATTTTACTTACACTGAACAGATCTATGCTTTTAGCATAGATCTGTTTAGCACCATGGACAGCAGGACGCCTGAGAAGGCGTCCTGTTGCCATGGGAACCTTCCCCGTCTGCCACAACTATGGGAACCTTCCCCGTCTGCCACTGCAGTACTTTTAGTCCGGCTGCCTCTTGTCCTTCCGCTGCCGAGCTATTTTTGCAGTCCCCCTCCTGCCCCAACACACATAGCTCTGCAAACACACATGATGATCCCTCCATCCACCACTAAGGGACTTTTCCAGAGCTTCCACAGCAGTGAATGGAGAGGATATTGTGCATCCCCAGTAGTAGTGGTGGATTATCAAGCTCATTACATAAATAAAGCCCCAGAACCGATCTCATTAAATACTTACAGCACTAGAACCAAATGTGGCAGATAATATATCACCAGAAATTTAAGTATGCAAAGCATGAAACTACAGGTCCCAGTATGGCCTGAACATGTGTAAAGTAAACATGGACAAATCATTCAAGGTTCTGGTCAGTTTAGGATTGCCCAATTTTTCTAAAGGTTTGGTTCAGATCAGAATCCGTTCAAGCCAAACCAAATTACCTCCAATTGCCCTGGAAGTTGGACAATAGCACCCTTTAGTCTCCTACATTTTTAGGAAAATGTTATGTATTTTCTTTCCCTTTTTTAATCAAATGCTTCTGAAAAAAAGTATGAATTTCATGTTTTTCAATTTTTGTAAAAAACAAAGCCCCAAAAATGTGAGAAATAAAATGTAAATTTAATAGAGAACAGCCAATTGGAATAGTTTGTAAATGTTACTTTTGTTTTTGCTTTATTTCCCCCCCAAACCCTTCCACTGTTAGGGCTCAAGCAAAATTTAGGTCATGCGCAGACTGTTTGGGGATGCAGACTTATTCGCTTGAATGGGTCCGCAATTTACAAGAAACCTTCTGCACCGCAAAAAAATAGAACATGGCATGTGCGGAGGCACGGGCCACAATATCACAGAAGCACTCCATAGTACTTCAGTGGTCTTCAGCTTCGTGTTATGGAGCTCACACAGACGTTTCCTATATATTGCAGACCGGCTGTTTGCAAACTCCAATGCGACCACATGCTGCACACATGGTACCATCTGAATGACTAAATGAAAAATGTCTGCATTCTAAAGAGGCTGATTTACATAGCAGACACCCAGAGGCATTATTTTCGGTCATAAACATTGTACCCCTCAAAAGAAATAGGCAATTGTGAAATCCTGGGGACTTTGTGCTCCCATGCTCCTAAAATAGCTCCCTCGCACTGAGATTGAGGGAGCCGTTCAATTGCTATGGCAGCCTCTGGCCTTCAGAAGGCTCTGAGGGCTGCCAAAACAATGTTCTTTCGAGAGGATCCCCCCTGTTATATAATGTATATAGTCGAGTTGTCCACATACTTAGCGGTGGTCCTGTGTCTCTAGCAGTATTATTCGGCTTTTTCTATCTCATCTTAAGTTTTTTGCTGTGTTTTTTTTTTATGTTTGTGTTGTGTGTATTCCAATAAACATTTACATATTGTGATCCATTTGTTAATGCTCTTAATTGGTTGGGGTTATTGGCGTATTGGTATAGGTTATGTTATTTGTATAATTTAGAACTGAATCTTATTGGCCTGACACGTGTTTTCATTTCATTTGATGACATTTGGTGTGCTTCACCACTTTCAGAAATGGAGTGAAAAGTAGGGCAGGATTTCAGATAGAAAACATATATAACTTACATATGTTGTGCAATATTTTAAAAAGTCACATCTCCAAGCCAGGCAGCCCCCTGATGTTCTTTTACAGACATAGGCGTACACTACAGATGAGTGAAGTTTTCAAAAATTCAATTATACAAAAAAATAGTTTCGATCTGAATTCATTTGTAATGAAGAGAGTTAAAACTCAGCTTTTTCCTGGCTGCAGAGAGCCTGTGCATCATTGTACATTACTGTGCATTGCAGAAACGTGCATAGCTAGTCCACTGTGGTAGTGAAACAGTTACTGTGCTTCAGTATGACAGACAGTTAACAGGCTCAGTTCACACTTCACTTATTTGGTCATTTACAGGGCCAAAACTGACCAAATAACTAAAGTGTGATCAGACTCACAGGTCAATGTTAGCATCAGGTTTCAAACGTGTAGTAGCCCAAGATTCTACTATAGAGTGAAAGAGCTCTCTCATTTTAAACTGTCTGCTGATACCACGTAGATTGCTAGAGATCTGTTCTGTTACACACTGATACAAGTAGTGGGCCCATGAAAGAGTGGAGAGCAGGGGCGTTGCTAGGGTCGAAAACATGCGGGGCACAAGCCCACTGTATCACGCCCCCATGAAGCCCCATCCCCACCCCATAAAGCCACGCCAGCCAGCTCAGACCCCAATATGAATTACCCCCAATCAGACCTCAGATAAGAGCCTCATACCTCATAGCAGCCCCCAGTAGCCTCATAGCAGCCCCCAGTAGCCTCATAGCAGCCCCCAGTAGCATTATAGCAACCCCCAGTAGCCTCTCACCAGCCCCCAGTGCCTCTCCATCAGCCCCCAGTGCCTCTCCATCAGCCCTTAGTGCTTCTCCATCAGCCCCCAG
This sequence comes from Bufo bufo, assembly GCF_905171765.1. NCBI lineage: Eukaryota > Metazoa > Chordata > Amphibia > Anura > Bufonidae > Bufo > Bufo bufo. Next base: position 21,658,286 of record NC_053391.1, on the reverse strand, counting down.
TGCCCTTCACCAGCTCCCAGTGCCTCTCACCAGCCCTCAGTGCTTCTCACTAGCCCCCAGTGCCTCTCCATCAGCCCCCAGTGCCTCTCTATCAGCCCCCAGTGCCTCTCACTAAGCCCCAGTTCCTCTCCATTAGCCCCCAGTGCCTCTCACCAGCCCCCAGTGCCTCTCACCAGCTCCCAGTGCCTCTCACCAGCTCCCACTGCCTCTCACCAGCCCCAGTGCCTCTCCCTAGCCCCCAGTGCTTCTCACCAGCCCCCAGTGCATCTCACCAGCCCCCAGTGCCTCTCCATCAGACCCCAGTACCTCTCCATCAGCCCCCAATGCCTCTCCGACAGCCCTCCCAGTGCCTTTCACCAGCGGCCCCCAGTGCCTCTCCATCAGCCACCAGTCACTGCATCTCCATCAGCCCCCAGTGCCTCTCCATCAGCCACCAGTCACTGCATCTCCATCTGCCCCCAGTGCCTCTGACCAGCCCCCAGTGCCTTCTCCATCTGCCCCCAGTGCGCCCTCCCCGGTATTAAACCTTTTACACCCCCATCTTATATATTTCATCAGTTTTATATGTATATTTATATATATACAGGGAGGGCAGAATTATTAGGCAAGTTGTATTTTTGAGGATTAATTTTATTATTGAACAACAACCATGTTCTCAATGAACCCAAAAAACTCAGTAATATCAAAGCTGAATATTTTTGGAAGTAGTTTTTAGTTTGTTTTTAGTTTTAGCTATTTTAGGGGGATATCTGTGTGTGCAGGTGACTATTACTGTGCATAATTATTAGGCAACTTAACAAAAAACAAATATATACCCATTTCAATTATTTATTTTTACCAGTGAAACCAATATAACATCTCAACATTCACAAATATACATTTCTGACATTCAAAAACAAAACAAAAACAAATCAGTGACCAATATAGCCACCTTTCTTTGCAAGGACACTCAAAAGCCTGCCATCCATGGATTCTGTCAGTGTTTTGATCTGTTCACCATCAACATTGCGTGCAGCAGCAACCACAGCCTCCCAGACACTGTTCAGAGAGGTGTACTGTTTTCCCTCCTTGTAAATCTCACATTTGATAATGGACCACAGGTTCTCAATGGGGTTTAGATCAGGTGAACAAGGAGGCCATGTCATTAGATTTTCTTCTTTTATACCCTTTCTTGCCAGCCACGCTGTGGAGTACTTGGACGCGTGTGATGGAGCATTGTCCTGCATGAAAATCATGTTTTTCTTGAAGGATGCAGACTTCTTCCTGTACCACTGCTTGAAGAAGGTGTCTTCCAGAAACTGGCAGTAGGACTGGGAGTTGAGCTTGACTCCATCCTCAACCCGAAAAGGCCCCACAAGCTCACCTTTGATGATACCAGCCCAAACCAGTACTCCACCTCCACCTTGCTGGCGTCTGAGTCGGACTGGAGCTCTCTGCCCTTTACCAATCCAGCCACGGGCCCATCCATCTGGCCCATCAAGACTCACTCTCATTTCATCAGTCCATAAAACCTTAGAAAAATCAGTCTTGACGTTTCAGCTTGTGTGTCTTGTTCAGTGGTGGTCATATTTCAGCCTTTCTTACCTTGGCCATGTCTCTGAGTTTTGCACACCTTGTGCTTTTGGGCACTCCAGTGATGTTGCAGCTCTGAAATATGGCCAAACTGGTGGCAAGTGGCATCTTGGAAGCTGCACGCTTGACTTTTCTCAGTTCATGGGCAGTTATTTTGCGCCTTGGTTTTTCCACACGCTTCTTGCGACCCTGTTGACTATTTTGAATGAAACGCTTGATTGTTCGATGATCACGCTTCAGAAGCTTTGCAATTTTAAGAGTGCTGCATCCCTCTGCAAGATATCTCACTATTTTTGACTTTTCTGAGCCTGTCAAGTCCTTCTTTTGACCCATTTTGCCAAAGGAAAGGAAGTTGCCTAATAATTATGCACACCTAATATAGGGTGTTGATTTCATTAGACCACACCCCTTCTCATTACAGAGATGCACATCACCTAATATGCTTAATTGGTAGTAGGCTTTCGAGCCTATACAGCTTGGAGTAAGACAACATGCATAAAGAGGATGATGTGGTCAAAATACTCATTTGCCTAATAATTCTGCACGCAGTGTATATATATATACATTTTTATATATTATATATTTATATCCCTTTTATAATTTTATCTGTTTATGTATTTCATGAGTAATATTTCATAATCACTAAAATCCTCCTTTATTCATATTATCATCCTTTATGTATATTTTTTAATGTTGTTTATTTCATACATAATTATTTATGCATACCCCTTTTTCCTCAGCCAGCCTACCCAATTTCATACCACATACATAATTGCACTTCCCCTATCGCATTGGCCCCCAGTGTTGGTATACACGTCCAGGTACATAGGTCCAGGTATATAGGCCCCCCAACCCCTCCCTCTCGCACAATTTCTTATATATTCCCCTCATTCATTCATTTATTTCATCTTCATCTCCATATACACTGCTCAAAAAAATAAAGGGAACACAAAAATAACACATCCTAGATCTGAGTTAATTAAATATTCTTCTGAAATATTTTGTTCTTTACATAGTTGAATGTGCTGACAACAAAATCACACAAAAAAATAAATAAATGGAAATCAAATTTTTCAACCCATGGAGGTCTGGATTTGGAGTCACACTCAAAATTTAAGTGGAAAAACACACTACAGGCTGATCCAACTTTGATGTAATGTCCCTAAAACAAGTCAAAATGAGGCTCAGTAGTGTGTGTGGCCTCCACGTGCCTGTATGACCTCCCTACAACGCCTGTGCATGCTCCTGATGAGGTGGCGGACGGTCTCCTGAGGGATCTCCTCCCAGACCTGGACTAAAGCATCTGCCAACTCCTGGACAGTCTGTGGTGCAACGTGACGTTGGTGGATAGAGCGAGACATGATGTCCCAGATGTGCTCAATTGGATTCAGGTCTGGGGAACGGGCGGGCTAGTCCATAGCATTAATGCCTTCGTCTTGCAGGAACTATTGACACACTCCAGCCACATGAGTTCTAGCATTGTCTTGCATTAGGAGGAACCCAGGGCCAACCGCACCAGCATATGGTCTCACAAGGGGTCTGACGATCTCATCTCGGTACCTAATGGCAGTCAGGCTACCTCTGGCGAGCACATGGAGGGCTGTGCGGCCCTCCAAAGAAATGCCACCCCACACCATTACTGACCCAATGCCAAACCGGTCATTCTGGAGGATGTTGCAGGCAGCAGAACGTTCTCCACGGTGTCTCCAGACTCTGTCACGTCTGTCACATGTGCTCAGTGTGAACCTGCTTTCATCTGTGAAGAGCACAGGGCGCCAGTGGCAAATTTGCCAATCTTGGTGTTCTCTGGCAAATGCCAAACGTCCTGCACGGTGTTGGGCTGTAAGCACACCTGTGGACGTCGGGCCCTCATATCACCCTAATGGAGTCTGTTTCTGACCGTTTGAGCAGACACATGCACATTTGTGGCCTGCTGGAGGTCATTTTGCAGGGCTCTGGCAGTGCTCCTCCTGTTCCTCCTTGCACAAAGGCGAAGGTAGCGGTCCTGCTGCTGGGTTGTTGCCCTCCTACGGCCTCCTCCACGTCTCCTGATGTATTGGCCAGTCTCCTGGTAGCGCCTCCATGCTTTGGACACTACGCTGACAGACACAGCAAACCTTCTTGCCACAGCTCGTATTGATGTGCCATCCTGGATAAGCTGCACTACCTGAGCCACTTGTGTGGGTTGTAGACTCCGTCTCATGCTACCACTAGAGTGAAAGCACCGCCAGCATTCAAAAGTGACCAAAACATCAGCCAGGAAGCATAGGAACTGAGAAGTGGTCTGTGGTCACCACCTGCAGAACCACTCCTTTATTGGGGGTGTCTTGCTAATTGCCTATAATTTCCACCTGTTGTCTATCCCATTTGCACAACAGCATGTGAAATTGATTGTCACTCAGTGTTGCTTCCTAAGTGGACAGTATGATTTCACAGAAGTGTGATTGACTTGGAGTTACATTGTGTTGTTTAAGTGTTCCCTTTATTTTTTTGAGCAGTGTAGTATATTACACATGAGTCCTTCAAATATTCCTCACATCATCATTCCCCTGTATACTCCCATTCATCCGCATACATATTTCTTCACATATTGAGCTGCCACCATCCCCCTCCCCTCCGTGTGACGTGGACTCTAGCGGCACCTATCACCTCCACCAAGTGTGTTCACCAGCTGCAGGACCTTTCTCCCTCCACCCACTTCAGGGAGCATGTGAGCGGAGCAAGTCACGTGTCCTCCGAAACTTCCAGTTCTCATTGGTCGCCTCTCCTGATTTGTCTCCAGTATCCAAGGGAACTGGGCACGTGAATGGTGACTCCCGGATCACGTGACCTTCCCTTTGGCCACTCATTACCAGCATCATTGTCGGGTTCACCACCCGATCTCCACAAATAACAAATTGGCATAAGAGAATATTTCTAATAATGATCCCCATTACTGAGGCCTCTTTACACTGTACCCCTATGTTCACTAATAGATATGTTATTTTATTTAGTGTATATATCTAACAGTCGCACCTACCCACCCCTGGGGGCGGGCCCCAACTTTGGTTCCCGCCCAGGGGTGCGTTTTTTGTGCAATTTTTGGCGTTTTTTTAATGTATTTAAGTCCTTACACTTTTGTGACACAGTTGTATTCTTTCAACCTGATGTAGGGGACTTAAGATTCCCCGAAACGCGTTGTTGTCGCATGCACCATTTATTCAATAAAGAAGAATATCTTTTTTAAAAGACCGTCTCAAAGTGGTTTTGGAGTACCGAAGCAGGACTCTTTTCTTTCTCCTCCCCGGTATTAAAATCATTGATGGGCAGTGCGCCCTCCCCCTTCCCCTCCCAAGTATTAAAATCATTGGTAGGCAGTGCGCCCCCCTCCCCGGTATTAAAATCATTGGTGAGCAGTGCGCCCCCCCTCCCTAGTATTAAAATCATTGGTGGGCAGTGCGCCCTCCCAAGTATTAAAATCATTGATGGGCAGTGCACATCCCCCTAGTATTAAAATCATTGGTGGGCAGTGCGCACCCCCACAGTATTAAAATCATTGGTGGGCAGAGCGCCCCCCCAGTATTAAAATCATTGGTGGGCAGTGCGCCCCCCTCCCCCCATCATTGGTGACAGCTGCAGTTCGGTTACCATGGTAGCCAGGACCCTACTGAAGTTCTGTCTGACTGCCATGGTCAGTTAGTCAGCAGCATACTTACATGAGCTGTGGCCGCCCGGCGCTCCTTCTTCTTGTAACTCACAGGTCTGTGCGGCGCATTGCTTATGCTTAAAGCAATGCGCCGCACAGACCTGTGACGAGTTACAAGAAGAAGGAGCGCAGGGCGGCCACTGCGCATGTAAGTATATTGCTGCAGAGTAACTGACCATGGCAGACAGGACTTCAGTAGCGTCCTGGCTGCAATGGTAACCGATCGGAGCACCAGCATTACACTGCTGGGACTCCGATCGGAACTGCCGCTGCCACCAATGATGAAGGGGCAATTAAAATGGCGGGGCCGGTGTAGAGTAGCGCTGCGCAGCGCAGGAGAGTCAGAGCGGACGGCCCTGCCACTCTGCCAGCATAACATTTGGGTAACTGGTCAAAACATCCGGGGCTCAAGACCTGAATATTTTGACCTAACAACGCCCCTGGTGGAGAGCGTGCGAGCAGTACATTTCTGTTGACATCACTGTTTATTTTGCCCTTCTTCTGATTCATCATAAGAACAACCCCCCCAAAAAATGGATCCTGTCTTTTGACCATCCTGCTTCACATGGTCAGCATCTGGTCAGTAATCCTTCAGTATTGCTAAGACCATAAAAAAACTAGTGGATCCAAAACAGAGATGACACGTGATTGGAATATTTGCATGTCTTCTGTATTTTGTACTCATTCCTGCTTTTGGCTTCCAAATCATGATCAAATCCTGATTTAAAATAGGGACCATATGATAGAGAATAAAAGGATGCTCCACAGACAGGATCCGTTGTGTTTTTCATTTTTCCATTCTTCTGACAGATCAGAAGAAAGGTAAAATAAATGGTGATGTTAAGAAGACCAAACAGGGGCACCAGTGGCCCCATCATGAAGTGGTGAGGGTGGAAACTGCATGAGAAGTCAACACAGTGGCCCAGTCACAGAGTACTGAGGGTAGAAACCGAATGAGGAGTCAACATAGTTGCCCAGTCACAGAGTGGTGAGGTGGCAATAGCATGAGGAGTCAAAATAGTGGCCCAGTCACAGAGTGGTGAGGGAAGGTGGCAACAGCAAGAGGAGTCAACATAGTGGCCCAGTTACAGAGTGGTGAGGGTGACAACCGCAGGAGGAGTCAAGACAGTGGACCAGTGACAAAGTGGTGAGGGTGGCAACTTAATGAGTAGTCAATATAGTGGTCCCATCACAGAGTAGTGAGGTGGGGGACAACAGCAGTGGCAGTAGCAGCACAAGATGGTGGCAGGATTAGAAGATGACATAAAAGGAAGCAGGTGTGTGGCATCATGCGGGTGGCAGTATCAGAAAAGTGGCTGAAGCACATGTCCAGAAGAAACAGGTCTTTTTTCACAATGTTTTGTTGTGGCACCCAGAATGATCTAATCGGATGCTTTAGGCACTGGCATGTGGCAATCCTGGTTGATCCACACCTGATTCATGTTCACAAAGATCAGCCTCTCCACATTTTTGGTGGAAAGGCGAGTTCTCTTTGGGGTAACTATGCCTCGTGCTGCACATCAGCTCTGATGCCACACAACTGAACAGGCAGGAAAGCTTGTCCAGGGCAAACTCGGCCAGTTGCGGCGACAAAGCAAGTTTAGCTGCCCAGTAGTCCAGGGGATCTTGGATGTGGGGTGGCAGGGTTCAAAGACAGGATCTGTTGTGCTTTTAATTTTTCCATTCTTCTGACAGATCAGAAGAAAGGTAAAATAAAAAGTGATGTTAATAAGACAAAACAGGGGCACTAGTGGCTCCATCACAAAGTGGGTAGGGTGGCAACTGCAGTAGTCAACATAGTGGTCCAGTTACAGAGTGGTGAGGGTGGCAACCGCATGAGGAGTCAACAAAGAAGCCTAGTCACAGAGTGGTGAAGTGGGGGACAACAGCAGTGGCAATAGCATCACAAGATAGTGGCAGGAGGAGAAGATAGCAGCAGAGGAAGCAGGTGTGTGGCATCATGCGGGTGGCAGTATCAGAAAAGTGGCTGAACCACATGTCCAGAAGAAACATGTCTCTTTTCACAATGTTTTGGTGTGATGCGTTAGGCACTGGCATGTGGGAATCCCGGCTGATCCACGCCTGATTCATCTTCACAAAGGTCAGTCTCTCCACATTTTGGCTGGAAAGGAGAGTTCTCTTAGAGGTATCTATGCCCTGCCCTGCACTAAACACCTGATCTGATGCCACACTGCTGGCCAGGCAGGAAATAATGTCCAGGGCAAACTCGGCCAGTTGCGGCCAAATATCAAGTATAGCTGCCCAGTAGTCCAGGGGATCTTGGATGTGGGGTGGCAGGGTGCAGTCGAAGTGTGCAACCACCTGCTGATTCACATTCTGCTCCATGTCCTGCTGCTGTTGGAGCTGGGTGGTTTCTTCAGTAGGCGTGTGAAGAAAGGTGCTCATTAGAGACTCCAGATTTAAGTTCATAGAGCTGGAGCTGCTCCTGGCCCCTCACCCGCCTCCAGCAGTCATGACAGTGGAGCATTAGTGCAGAGAGACCCCCGGTCAGACCTTCATTAAGGATGGGCGATGGCGCACATGGGCAGCGACCAACTGTCTACATAGGATGTCTAGATAGTAGTTGAGTTTATCCTCTCTCTTATCAGGTGGACAAAGACCCCTCATTTTGGACCGGTAGCAAGGATCTAACATGGTGGAGAGCCATTAGTCACCCCTTTGCCGAATATTGATATGCAAACAACTCAGCATGCATCTGGTCATTTGCGCAAGGGACTTAGAGTGATTCCCTGCTTCCATGTCCACTGCATAATGCCATGGTGTATACTAATGCCTCATGTATAGCATGCAGCATAGGGGTAGGTATACGATAAATTGCGCTGAGAAGCGATGTTAATTATGCTGAGAAGCAGTTAGATAAAAGCATAGCATTGAGGATGTGCGATCCAGGACTTTTTCAAATATTTTACATGACTGTAGAATCTATGCTATTTTCCCTTCTGGTATCAGCACTCCTCCCCACTCGGCCCAGGTGTTTTTAATTAGCAGGAGTCTGCATAAGGGTATAAATTCCTACCTCTCAGTTGGAGTACCTGAGAGTATGTGATGGGGTGAGTTCTACACTAGGGATGGACGAACATCTGCCGGGACGGTGTGCAAACGCGATCGCGCAAACGCGATCAAATGTTCGCGAACCGCAAGTTCGCGGTGGGTCCCATTCATTTTAATGACAGCGAACCTGAAAAACCTTCAGCTCATATTTGCAGCCAAGAAATAATTACTAGAAGTGCACAAATAGTTCCACAACATGGACAGTGACATGTTAGATTTATTATTCTAATTTGCGATCTCTATTCATAATTTTTTTCAATGCGAAATATCGGCAATATAATTTTCGCGCACGCGCATGCGCAAATGCACTATACAGTACCCAAATGCACTATAAAGAAAGTATATTGGTATATAACACCTCGCTTCAATCAGTTTTTTGGGGGACGACTGTTATATCACACCAGTAGAAATTATTTGTTCCAATAACGCTTGTCTCTCTATATACCTGCAGTATCGCAGCAGAACCGCACACAATTGCCGCACAATACAAATGCACTATAGTATACTGTCTAACATAGAAAGTATATTATAACATTGTACAAGAAAGGCAATCCATTAGAATATACGTGTAAAGGCCGATTCATTGGCCTGTATTTGTGGGAGGGGCTTGGCCACCTACTTCAACGGCCGGCACCCTCCCACATGCGTACGACGTGCAGAGTTTCGCAGGAAGCGTGCGCTCGTACCTGGCAGTCCGGTGTCGACAGAGAAGGTGAGTGGATGTGCGTGCGGTGGTCGGCCCTTTGGTGAGTAGGGGCCGCCATGCGCCGGGCCACTGCGTTGCCAGCATACAGCAGGGAGCGGGGCCTCTACAGTCCGGGGACCCCTCCTGCCCGTTCACAGCGGCGGTACCCCTTCAGCCGCCGGCGGGGGGGATGGAGCCCACGGATACGGCACTCCCCTCCTCCGCCGCCCAGGTCCGAGCACGTCATGTGTCTCCGGCAGGGGGCGGGGCCAGCGGTCACGAGAGGCCCCCCTCCGCCCGCCTCCCCGCCGCCCGCCTCCCCGCCCGCTTCCGCCCGCTTCCGCCCACAAACTCAGCCAATGCTGCCCCGCTCCCTCACGTGGTGGGCTGCGTAGTCAGCTGTGGGCCGGCCCCCTAGCTAGGGGAGGCACCCCTGTGACGCGCGCCCTACCGGGGGGCGGGGCGGCATCACGTAGCTCCGCCCATCACGCCGGGAGTTTAGGGACAAGCGGCACAGGCCCCATTATGTCAGTTTGCCAGGGGGCAGGACCGGTTCCCCACGCGGTGGAGGGGCCCAGCCGGCGGTGGGTCGGCCCCTCATGGAGCAGGGGGGCACCCCCGCACTGGGCACCCCATCAGGGAGCGGTGGGCCCCCCACGTGGCACGGCCTCACATAAGAAGGGGGGAGGCTGTGTCTGATAAGGCCTCCCCCCATGCCAGGGGGCAGCACCGGTTCCCCACGCGGTGGAGGGGCCCAGCCGGCGGTGGGTCGGCCCCTCATGGAGCAGGGGGGCACCCCCGCACTGGGCACCCCATCAGAGAGCGGTGGGCCCCCCACGTGGCACGGCCTCACATAAGAAGGGGGGAGGCTGTGTCTGATAAGGCCTCCCCCCATGCCAGGGGGCAGCACTGTTTCCCCACGTGGTGGAGATGCCCAGCCGGCGGTGGGTTGACCCCTCAGAGGTAGGATGGCTCCCCCGTACTGAGCTCTCCATCAGGGACCGGTGAGGCCCCCCACGCGGCATTTCTAGTTTTTGGCTAGGTGGGGCCCTCGACGCCGGGGGCCCCCCCTGTGTCAACTTCATGCCAGAGGGCCGCGCTGCTCCCCACGCGGCAGTAGTGCTCAGCCGGCGGGCGGCCCAGCCCCGGGACGACAGGGGGCCCCCGCACTGTGCACCCTGTCAGGGACACGCGCTGGCTCTCCACGTGGCACCTGAGACATGTTGGCGTGGGGTGTCGGCCGTTGCTCAGAGGACCACCCCCACTTGGTTCACGGTGCCAGGGAGCCCCGCGCTCCCCACGTGGTTACCGTGAAGCACGGTGGGGCTCGCAGCGGCCCCGCTCCTCGCCCACACCAAAGTCTGGCACAGGCCGCTGTGCCGCTTAGACAGGTAGGGGTTTCCACCGCCTACGTCGGGTAGTGGTCGATGTCAAATCAGTACACCTACTCTCGTTAGCCGACCATACCTTCTACTCACAACCCACGTTCTACAATTGAGCCTCACGCATTGACTGGTTCTTTTGTTGTCCCGTTGTTTTCCAGGTTCAAAGCAGTTATTAGTCAGAGAGAAGTTGGTTTGGATCTCAGTTGATTTTCCTTGTCAACCAAGGTAGTGGGGGTACACCTCGGGGGACGGGTAGGTGCTGCCTTTGTCAGGCTTGTGTCTCATGCATTACTTTACGTACAGGTTGTTCTGTGTTCATTGATACTTCCGCGGAAGTCAGAGTATAGTGCTTCTCAGTTGGTAAGTGCGGCAGGTCTCCTTGCATGGACTACCGGGTGGCGGTTCCTGGCCACTCCTTCACGGCTCTTCTGGTGTCATCGTACATTCCTCACGGGGATAGTTCACCCTTTCGTTACGTGGTTTAGACTGCTGCACGGTTACCGGCGGTCATTTAGGCTAGACGGTCATTTTTACGTTACTGTTTTCACAGCCACGATGTCACACGCGTCAGACATCGTCGAGGCGTCAGTGGACGAGGTCGTAGCAGAGACATCCGAAGGGGGCAGTATACCGTCCCTACGTGCTTGGACCATCCCCAGGCTTATGGCGGCGCTGACAAAGCAGGGCGTCCCTTTCCCGGCATCTGCCAGAAAAGCGGAACTGTATCGCCTATGGAAGGACTCCCTGGTACCCAGTACCAATGATCCCCCTGCGGCCACGATGCAAACTTCGCTGACTCAGATACATGTCATGCTAAACAGTCTGACGTCTGCCGTCACGTCCATGCAGGCGAGGTTGGAGTCTATCGAGGCTCGTAGCGCAGTCCTACCAGTTTCCTCCCTCGAGGTGGCGGTCGCCTCCACCTCTGCCGCTGCAGACATTCGCTCTGTCCAGTCCGTCCCCAACGTGACTCCCTCCCACTTTGTCCCGATCAACATCAGGAAGGACATCCTGGAGGGTAGGGATGTCAATCTTGCGTCTCTATTGATAGCCTCCAGGGACCTATCTGACAACAAGGTCATAGCTTGCGGGGAAGTGTCAGTGGTACTGAGAAGCCGCGACCACCGGCTCAACCGCAAATTGTCCATACCGGAATTCGTCATGGCGTTCAGCCTTTTCAGGGATGTGATTTGCACTGCCAGGCCGGACAGGAGGGAGGAACTAGACCTGTATCTCTTTAGGGTTACAGAGTTGGGTCACAGGTATGGAGGGAGCACATTCTACGACTACCACTGTTCGTTTTCAGCTAAGGCGGCAGCGGCTCTCTCCCAGTTCCAACACGTTACTGACTGGTCCAACCTGGACACTGAGCTTTTCTGCAGGCATTTTGCAGGTCTGAAGGCTCCCTCCTGTTCCGCCTGCCAGTCTATCTTTCACTCTGTCGAGTGGTGCGATAAGTCCGCCGTCAGCACGGCATCCTACCCCTCCAGCTCTACAGCTGGTCCACTCGACGTCTTCAGACCCCCCAACTCAGTAGACAAGCTGGGCCGACCCATCGTTCAGCTAGGGAGGGCACAGATATGTAACAATTTCAATTACGCGTCTTGTAATTTCGGTCAATGCCGTCTGTTACATATCTGTACCAACTGTTTTAGGGCCCACCCCCGAGTAGCGTGCTCATTAAAGTCGGTGAAAAATTATATGAGTGTGGTCAATATTAGCCGTCTACAAGAGTACTTGCAAGGTCATCACAATCCAGGGTTTGTACAGTTCCTGGTGTCAGGATTTCACGAGGGTTTCCATACGGGCTTGATCACGACTCCAGAGTTCACACACGAATGCAGGAACCTTCAGTCAGCCAAAAGAAATCCCGCTTCGGTAGACACACTAATAGAGGCCGAGTTAAGCAAAGGGTTCTTGATCGGTCCCTTTAGTGTGCCCCCCTTTCAACGCTGGAGAGTCAGTCCCGTGGGGGTAGTTACAGGCAAGTTCAGTAAAAAGGAAAGACTCATTATTGACTTTTCGGCCCCACATGGCTCCCAGGTCCCCAGCCTCAACTCCCTCATTCCTTCGGAGGAAGTGGGCATGAGATATGCTTCGATCGATCAGGCTATCGCCATCATCATGAAAACGGGCCCAGGGTCCATGTTGTCCAAAGCCGACATATCGGATGCCTTTAAGTTGCTTCCCATCATGCCAGCCCTCTGGCAGTGGCACGGCATCAAGTGGAGAGGCCTGTATTATTTCTCCACCAAGCTCACCTTCGGTTCCAAGAACAGCCCCTGGCTCTTCGATCAGTTGGCTCAGGCCCTCCACTGGGTTTTGGTACACAAGGTCCTCTGTGAATTTGTCATCCACTATTTGGACGACTTCCTGCTGATTGAGAGGCCAGGGGCAGTTCCCCTAGGGCTGGGAAAATTGCTGAGGTGTTTTTCCCAGTTAGGTGTCCTGGTTTCCCCCAAGAAAGTAGAAGGCCCGGCCACAGTCATCATCTTTTTGGGCATTGAGTTAGACTCCCAGCACATGTTAGCTAGGTTGCCTGTGGATAAGTTAACAAGGATTAGAGAAGTCATCCACAGGTTTACAGTCACAACCGTGGTCACTAAGGCTGACCTTCAGTCTCTACTGGGTATGTTGAACTTCGCCATGCGCATCATCCCGCAGGGCAGAGCGTTCATATCCCGCCTACTGTCGCTCTTAAGTTCCGCCCCGGAACAGGACAGCCCAGTGTGCCTGGACAGTCAAGCCCTAGCGGATCTCCACATGTGGGACCATTTCCTGAGCCAGTGGAACGGGGTGTCATTATTCGTACCCGAGCTGTCTTGTCGGTCGCCTACAGTATTTTCGGATGCAGCTGCGGGCTCAGGGTTTGCCGCCATTTTTGGCACCCACTGGGTTGCAGACGTATGGCCTGCCGAGGTGGAACAAATTCCGGGGTTCCTCCAAACCTCGGCGCTGTTCGAGCTGTACCCCATCGTGGTAGCCGTCCACATTTGGGGCAGTCTCTGGGCGCGTCAGTCTGTTCTATTTGTAACTGACAACGCAGCCGTGGTAAACATCCTTAACAGTGGGCTGTCTAAGTCTAGCCAAGTCATGTGTTTTCTCAGACGGTTAGTGCAGCTCTCCCTACGTCACCACTTTCATGTTTTCAGTGCGCATGTGCCAGGTGCGCAAAACGGGGCTGCTGACGCCTTGTCGAGGGCTAACTTCTCCCGTTTCTTTCAGATCATGCCAGAGGCAGATGCGACAGGCACCACCGTCCCTCCTCTCGAGTCCTTAAGGCTAATGTAACCGACCACCTTGAGACGGCTCACGCTCTGATACGCAATTCCCTCTCACCTAACACAACCAGGGCATACAACACCGGGTGGAAGACGTTCTGCAGGTTTCGAGGGGAATGTCCTCAAGGGGACTCCAGTTTTCCAGAGTACATCCTGGCGTTCATTGGTTACTGCCACTCCGTGCGCAGGCTCTCCCACGGTACAGTGAGGTCGTACCTGGCGGGAGTGCAACACTTCCTCTCTCTTAGCCATCCCGAGCTAGCGTCAGTGTTTACCATACATGCTGTCAAAGCCGCTCTCAAGGGTTTGAGCAAGTGCGGGCCTCAAAGCCAAGTACGCAGGCAAGCGGTCACCGGCCCTCTTTTCCGCAAAATGTCCGACGCCTTGGACGGTAATCCTTTCAGGGTTTTGGCCAGCTTGGTACTTAAATCCGCCATTTATCTAGCCTTTTACGGCTTCCTAAGACCTGGGGAGTTCACCTGTGCGCCAGGCAGTAGCAAGTTCCTCACGGTCAGCCAGCTGGTCCAGAACTCCGACGGGTTCATATTACTGCTCAAAACGTCCAAGACCTCCCAGATGGGCCCCCCTGTTCCGGTATCCTTCTTTCCCACAGCACACCAATGGTGTCCGGTGACGGTACTTCGTCAGTTACGGTCTGCCTTGTCCGAGGCCGGACCGAATAGTCCATTGTTACCCTTCGGGGGGGTTCCACTCACCACCCATCAGTTCATATCCCATGTAAGGTCACTCGTGGCCAGCACGGGCGGTGACCCTGCCACAATTTCGGGTCATTCATTTCGCATAGGTGCCGCATCCGCGGCCTCCAAAAACCGAGTGCCTGCGCATGTCATACAGAAACTGGGGCGTTGGCACTCGTCTTGTTTCAATCGTTACATACCTCACCCCGAAACAGAAATGTCGGCAGCTTTTCAAACTTTGGCTTTGTAACGACTTTGCAATAAATTACTTCTGCCTATCAGTATGTCTTTTTGCCCTCTTTCAGGCGTCCCTCCATGACGCGGTTACGGCATAACTCTGACCGCTTAGGGATAGGGTATCCTAGGTAGGATAGGTACGTACTTGGTTGCCACGACCACAAGTGTAAAGGCCGATTCATTGGCCTGTATTTGTGGGAGGGGCTTGGCCACCTACTTCAACGGCCGGCACCCTCCCACATGCGTACGACGTGCAGAGTTCTCCCTCCCACCCACCCCTTTCTCCTGTTACTCTCAAAGGGGATGCCCTCTTTCAGGCGTCCCTCCACGACGCGGTTACGGCATAACTCTGACCGCTTAGGGATAGGGTATCCTAGGTAGGATAGGTACGTACTTGGTTGCCACGACCACAAATGAAGATAAAACGTAACCTTTAATAATTTTACTATGAGGGTCCATTCACACGTCCGTAAGTGTTTTGCAGATCCGCAAAACACGGACATCGGCAATGTGCATTCCGCAATTTGTGGACCGCACATCGTCGGCACTATAATAGAAAATGCCTAATCTTGTCTGCAATTGCGGACAAGAATAGGACATGTTCTATATTTTTGCGGAAACGGAAGCACAGATGCGGAAGTGCGGATCCGCAAATGCGGATGCAGACAGCACATTCCGGACCCATTGAAAATGAATGGGTCTGCACCCGTTCCGCAAAATTGCGGAACGGATGCGGACCCATTTTGCGGACGTGTGAATGGAAAAGATATCCCTCAAAATGAAAATAAATTAAATTATTAAAGTTAAGCAAAAAGCATAGATGTGGTCGGCAATAACAAGCGCTCGGCGGCACTAAATCAGGTGCTCGGCGGCACAAAGTCAGAAACCATATGTCCTACCACAATCCGGGGGGTTCCAGTGCACATCCATGAATCCCGAAGGAAAAGCAAAAAACATCTATCCCTGGTCTAGATGATGATGTGGTATTGAAGGACAGGGTGGGCAAAGAACTGTCCCTGATATTGCCCTACAGGGGGTGCTATTCTGGTCCTGATAGCCTAACCACAGACCACTCGCTCTAATAAGAGCAACACGTCCGAAACCTTACACTATATAAAAATGGCCCTAGTAAGCCCCTAGGCCCCTGACTTCCAGGTGATCACTATATAGATCTATGTATGTGTTTTTGACTCATTATAAAAGTATATTATAAGTATATTGCACCCCTCTGTGTATCACACATATCGATAGCACACCTATACTAGTGCTTAAAAGGACTTTCGTGGCCCTATTAGCTAGCGTTTGGTGTCCCTAACAGTCTGTCCCTGCTCCACACAGCAACCTCTCCCTACACTGGCAAAAGACTGAATGTAAAATGGCGGCCAGATCAGGTTTATTTATAAGGTAGGGGCTAAGTCCATGTGCTGAAATGTCTCAATTGGCTGTCCTGTACCACCTGATGGACGTGTCAAGGGTCAAAGTTCTTCATAACGTAAAAGAATATGGCGGGCACGAATTTCTCCATATTTTCGCATGTTCAGCGAATCGCGAAAACGCAAAGTTCGCCGCGAAACGACCGCCGGACGAACGGCAAGGCCATCTCTATTCCACACCTGCTCACATGGTACAGTGCTGCGCGGCGGCTGTTGTTGCTTTGGTGCTATCCCGGTGGGTTGGTGGGGCCCAGTGCCAGGGTGGCTTAGTCGGACAGCGGGGGCGCTGTTTGACTGCTGGGTCCCGCTGCCTGCCGGGTCCCATTCGAAGAGGCAACCTTGTTGCGGTGAGTGGGCCTATGCTTTTTGATTAAATTGTGTACTAGAAACATATAAACATAGAATGTGTCGGCAGATAAGAACCATTTGGCCCATCTAGTCTGCCCAATATATCTGAATCCTATGAATAGTCCCTGGCCCTATCTTATATGAAGGATGGCCTTATGCCTATCCCATGCATGCTTAAACCCCTTCACTGTATTTGCAGCTACCACTTCTGCAGGAAGGGTATTCCATGCATCCACTACTCTCTCAGTAAAGTAATGCTTCCTGATATTACTTTTAAACCTTTGCCCCTCTAATTTAAAACTGTGTCCTCTTGTAGCAGTTTTTCTTCTTTTAAATATGCTCTCCTCCTTTACCGAGTTTATTCCTTTTATGTATTTAGCAGTTTCTATCATATCCCCTCTGTCTCGTCTTTCTTCCAAGCTATATATGTTAAGGTCCTTTAATCTTTCCTGGTAAGTTTTATCCTGCAATCCATGTACCAGTTTAGTAGCTCTTCTCTGAACTCTCTCCAAAGTATCAATATCCTTCTGGAGATATGGTCTCCAATACTGAGCACAATACTCCACATGAGGTCTCACTAGTGCTCTGTAGAGCGGCATGAGCACCTCCCTCTTTCTACTGGTAATTCCTCTCCCTATACACCCCAGCATTCTGCTAGCATTTCCTGCTGCTCTATGACATTGTCTGCCTACCTTTAAGTCTTCTGAAATAATGACCCCTAAATCCCTTTCCTCAGATACTGAGGTTAGGACTGTATCACTGATTTTATATTCTGCTCTTGGGTTTTTACGCCCCAGGTGCATTATCTTGCACTTATCAATATTACATTTTAGTTGCCAGATTTCTGACCATTCCTCTAGTTTTCCTAAATCCTTTTCCATTTGGTGTATCCCTCCAGGAACATCAACCCTGTTACAAATTTTTGTGTCATCAGCAAAAAGACACACCTTACCATCGAGGCCTTCTGCAATTTCACTGATAAAGATATTAAACAATATGGGTCCCAGAACAGATCCCTGATGACTAATGCCTCATGTATAGCATGCAGCATAGGGGTAGGTATATAATAAATTGCGCTGAGAAGCAGTTAGATAAAAGCATAGCATTGAGGTGCGATCCAGGTCTTTTTATTATATTTAACATGACTGTAGAATCTATGCTCTTTTCCCTTCTGGTATCAGCACTCCTCCCCACTCGGCCCAGGTGTTTTTAATTAGCAGGAGTCTGCATAAGGGTATAAATTCCTACCTCTCAGTTGGAGTTACTGAGAGTATGTGATGGGGTGAGTTTCACACCTGTTCACATGGTGCAGTGCTGCGCGGTGGCCGTTGTTGCTTTGGTGCTATTCCGGTGGGTTGGTGGGGCCCAGTGCCAGGGTGGCTTAGTCGGACAGCGGGGGCGCTGTTTGACTGCTGGGTCCCGCTGCCTGCCGGGGTGGTGCTGCGGCGTTGGTGGTCGCCGTGCAGTGCTGCACCAAATTTAGAATAGGGTCCCATTCGAAGAGGCAACCTTGTCGCAGTGAGTGGGCCTATGCTTTTTGATCAAATTGTATACTAATGCCTCATGTATATCATGCAGCATAGGGGTAGGTATACGATAAATTGCGCTGAGAAGCCATGTTAATTATGCTGAGAAGCAGTTAGATAAAAGCATAGCATTGAGGATGTGCGATCCAGTTCTTTTTCTTATATTTTACATAATGCCATGGTGTGTTGGGGTCATCTGCATGCTTTTACTCATTGCCCTCCAGCTCCTTCTGCTCTTCTCTTGTCAATTGTGCAGTTAAAACACCCATTTCTGTATACATTGCTTGTGCGCAAATGTCCTCCTCCATCTCCTCCTCTGTCAATTCAGCCCCTAAAGAGCTCAGGTAGCTGTGAGATGTAGGCGCCACGTCTCCTGTGCCCTGGCCAGCCAGATTTATCAGCATCTGCTCCAGGATGTGAAGGAGTGGAATGACATAATTCATCCCATACTTGAAAAAGAGAGGAGGACACCTAATTTGAGCATCGAAGGGTGCACGTCTCCAGGGGGAGAGGTAAGCTTCCCCCCATTGATCAGATGATCCGCATAAAAATAGAACAAAATGGATGGCTGCTTTGGCTGTAGAGCCTTTATCAAGCATCATTTATCCCATAGTCCTGGAGAATGAAAAATAAAGTGGCCTCCTCAAAGGGCCAGAGCAAATGGCAGCTGTCACGCATGAGCTGCCACTGTCTAGCGTCGAAGTTACATAGGGGAGTTTCCTGGCCATTTTCAAGATGTTTTGCAGGTGGATGAAAGACTACAGGGAACACTTTACAACCAGATTAAAGACATGCGCCATGCAGGGCACATTGGTTAGCCCTCCTTGACGCATCGTTGACACAATGTTCTTCCCGTTATCGGTGACAATGGTTCCGATCTTCATTAGGCGAGGAGATAGCCAAGATTCAATATCCTCTTGAAGGACTCGGAGAAGTTTCTCCCTGGTGTGACTCGCCTAGGCAAACCAGGTGCAAAAATAACACATCCTAGATCTGAATTAATTAAATATTCTTCTGAAATACTTTGTTCTTTACATATTTGAATGTGCTGACAACAAAATCACACAAAAATAAAAAAATGGAAATCAAATTTTTCAACCCATGGAGGTCTGGATTTGGAGTCACACTCAAAATTAAAGTGGAAAAACACACTACAGGCTGATCCAACTTTGATGTAATGTCCCTAAAACAAGTCAAAATGAGGCTCAGTAGTGTGTGTGGCCTCCACGTGCCTATATGACCTCCCTACAACGCCTGTGCATGCTCCTGATGAGGTGGCGGACGGTCTCCTGAGGGATCTCCTCCCAGACCTGGACTAAAGCATCTGCCAACTCCTGGACAGTCTGTGGTGCAACGTGACGTTGGTGGATAGAGCGAGACATGATGTCCCAGATGTGCTCAATTGGATTCAGGTCTGGGGAACGGGCGGGCCAGTCCATAGCATCAATGCCTTTGTCTTGCAGGAACTGCTGACACACTCCAGCCACATGAGGTCTAGCATTGTCTTGCATTAGGAGGAACCCAGGGCCAACCGCACCAGCATATGGTCTCACAAGGGGTCTGAGGATCTCATCTCGGTACCTAATGGCAGTCAGGCTACCTCTGGCGAGCACATGGAGGGCTGTGCGGCCCTCCAAAGAAATGCCACCCCACACCATTACTGACCCAATGCCAAACCGGTCATGCTGGAGGATGTTGCAGGCAGCAGAACGTTCTCCACGGCATCTCCAGACTCTGTCACGTCTGTCACATGTGCTCAGTGTGAACCTGCTTTCATCTGTGAAGAGCACAGAGCGCCAGTGGCAAATTTGCCAATCTTGGTGTTCTCTGGCAAATGCCAAACGTCCTGCACGGTGTTGGGCTGTAAGCACAACCCCCACCTGTGGACATCGGGCCCTCATATCACCCTCATGGAGTCTGTTTCTGACCGTTTGAGCAGACACATGCACATTTGTGGCCTGCTGGAGAACATTTTGCAGGGCTCTGTCAGTGCTCCTCCTGTTCCTCCTTGCACAAAGGCGGAGGTAGCGGTCCCGCTGCTGGGTTGTTGCCTTCCTACGGCCTCCTCCATGTCTCCTGATGTACTGGCCTGTCTCCTGGTAGCGCCTCCATGCTCTGGACACTATGCTGACAGACACAGCAAACCTTCTTGCCACAGCTCGCATTGATGTGCCATCCTGGATAAGCTGCACTACCTGAGCCACTTGTGTGGGTTGTAGACTCCGTCTCATGCTACCACTAGAGTGAAGGCACCGCCAGCATTCAAAAGTGACCAAAACATCAGCCAGGAAGCATAGGAACTGAAAAGTGGTCTGTTGTCACCACCTGCAGAACCACTCCTTTATTGGGGGTGTCTTGCTAATTGCCTATAATTTCCACCTGTTGTCTATCCCATTTGCACAACAGCATGTGAAATTGATTGTCACTCAGTGTTGCTTCCTAAGTGGACGGTTTGATTTCACAGAAGTGTGATTGACTTGGAGTTACATTGTGTTGTTTAAGCGTTCCCTTTATTTTTTTGAGCAGTGTATATTGTCCTTGACCATAGTTTTAGCTCCACACATCGACACTGTCGTGAACATTCTGTTGTCTTTTTACAATGGGCTCGGTGATTGATTGCTGACGAAATGCTTGACAAGGAGTAGGAGGAGTATCAGGACCTGTAGATGATTGAAAGGAAACACAGCTCTCTTCTGAGGTAGTAGAGTCTTGACTGCTAGAAAAGGGTTGCGGGCCACTAGGAGATTCCTCAGGCAGTACCAAAACATTAGCGCCATAGTTTTCCAATGCTACTTTATAGTGACACTCCATGTATTGACACATGGCCACTGTGCCAACATTGGTACCCTGTCCACACTTGACCTTCTGCTTACAGGTTCTACACACAGCCACGCTGATGTCCTCCAGTGACTGCTTGCCGCAGCCTCTATAAATCTGTGTACCGCTAGTTCTTTCTGTACAGGTAGGCTCCTAAGTAGCAGACGGTCTATCCTGGGCACGTTTGGCTCCAGACCTCACACTGCTGCCACTCTGCTGACTCATGGCCATACTACCACCCTGCTTGCTCAACCACCACCTCACTCACAAGCTGCCATCTTCATCCCCTGATGTTGATGATGAAGCCCCCTCTTCACCTGGCTCCCACATGCGATCGGCTACATCATCATTCACTATTGTCTCCATGTCACTGATGTCACGCTCACCAGTCTCATGGCCATTTCCCTGACCTCTTGCAACATCTGCACCGATACAACTCTCATCGTCGCTACTTGCCTGCTTATAAGAGGAAGCAGAGGATCTCTCCTCCAAATCTTGGCTTGGCAGTTAGAGATGAGCGAATTTCTTTAAAATTCAATTTGGCTGTTAAGCCGAACTGTACAAAAAAATTTGCTTCATGACGAATTACTTCGTCATGAAGCGCATTTTTTGTGAGTAGCCGGTGCAATGACAGGGAGCTGCAATAGTGCCGCACCTGTCATTGTACTTCTCAGATGCCGCGTTCATACATGATCGCAGCATCTGAGTGTAAAATTAAGAATAAAAAAACATTAATTCAAACTTACCGCCTCCATTTGCTCGTGACAGGCCGACCGCCGCCATCTTGCTTGAAGATCCCGTGCATCGCAAGATTACGTCATCACGCCGGCTGGCATGGTGACGTATGACATTACCACGCCAGCCGGCGTGATCTGGAATATCGCGCCGCTCGGGATTTCGGCCGAGATCTTCAAGCAAGATGGAGGCTGGCGGCCCATCGCGAGCAAATGGAGGCGGTAAGTTGAATTTTTTTTTGTTTTTTATGTTATTTTAGGTTAAATCGATTCACTGACACGAAGCGCAAGGAAATTTGGCTTCTAGGAGATTCTAATTTATCCTTAAATTCGGATCGAATTCCACTTCGTGGGATTCGATTCGCTCATCTCTATTGACAGTAGCTACTAACTGTCCTCTATAAGCTCTTCCTCACTGAATAACAGAGCAGAGCCATCAGCATACAATACTTTCCGAGCAGAAGGAACAGAAAAATAAAGAGGCAGGTTCAGGACAGGTGGGAGCACAGAGGTTGTTCCTGGGCATTGCCAACTAAGTGGGGTGTCAGATGAACCTAATGACTCCTGGTGTTAGTTGAGATGATGTTGAAAAATTAGTCAACCATTCAAGGACGGCTGGGTTGCTGGTCGAAACAAGACCGCTGGATGACATTGGAAGCTCTGGCATATCACTGCATCTGCTGCTACCACCCCCTTCTTCTGCTGCTACTTCTGCCAGCTCCAGAATTATTTTTTACACTTCCCGTTCCCTTGGAAGGCCCTGGCACCTGTCTATCGGACATACTGTACTGTAACAGTAACTGTAAGGGTAAAATAGCAATTACACAATCAAGGATTAACAGATTAATTTATGTATAAAAAAATGTAAGCCCCCCCAAAATCTGTAGTATCAAGCTGCAATTTCACTTCAGAATCACAGATGAATGGAGTTTTTTATGTATAAATGAACACGAACACTACAAAATCTGTAGTTTCAGGGCGCAATTTCACAATCAAGGATTAACGGATAAATGAATTTATAAAAGAACACGAACACCCCAATATCACTAGTATCAGACTGCAATTTCACGCTGAAACACTGAATTACTGAAACAAGGATTAATGGAATTACTTATTACTGCAGTGTGAACAAAGTCTCCCTAAACTTATAAAAGAAAATGAACACCCCAAAATCACTAGTATCAGACCAATAGGAAATTCGGCTTTGTGGCAAATCAAAGTTTTTCTAAAATTCACATCGATCTCCACTTCGTCAACTCCAATTTGTTTAACACTACTTATATCTCTAGCTGTTTCCAATACAGAGATATGAGCAGCTAAAGCAGCTACACTCATGCCCTACAGTAAGGTGGAGGGGGGGGGGCAGCAGAGGTGACAGGGGGAGATTTATTGCAAAGGGAAACTTGCTTAGTTGCCCCTAACAACCAATCAGATTCCACCTTTCATTTTCCAAGGGAGGTCTGTAAAAATGAATGTGGAATCGGATTGGCTGCTAGGGGTAACTATGCCAGTTCTCCTTTGTACCAGTTTTGATAAATCTCCCCCAATATACCTAGTGTCATATATGAAGTTGTGTGAGACTTTTAACAAATACTCTGCAAAAGAAAAAAAGCCAAATTAAATATGTCAGTCTAATTTTATGGCCAAAAACAGGTGAGCTTAATAAATGTGCCCCATGGTTTTGCTCTGGAATTTTTGGTTTATTCAGAAAAAAACATAGGACCCCCTAACATTTTTTTTTTCTTGCCCCCTGTTTTTACTGACATATTTTTGAGTAACATTGTTTATCTGTGTGAACCATGTTTTTGTTTCCTAACATTCTTCCCCTATAGAGGATATGTGAAAATGCTAGAAGAAATGGCAAAAGCTTCATCATGCTGAGTTTTCCCCAAAAAATGCCAGGGAGTCTAAAACATCATCTAATGGAAACATAATGCCAGTAGTAAAAAAAATAAAAATAATAATGTGTGTCCTGCATTTTACATTTCCCACAGAAATATTGCTAACATTTAAGTCAGATGTTTTACTGCATAAAGAGGACAAAAAATTGCAGGTGCAAAAGACATCATTAAGGGCTCATGCAAACGACTGTATGTAGGTCCGCAAAAATTGATCTGCCCCCTAATAGAACAGTCCTATCCTTGTCTGTAATGCAGACAATAATAGGACGTGTTCTATTTTTTTGTGAACCCATTGAAATGAATGGTTCCGCATACACTCTGTAAAAAGCAGAACAGACAAGGAAAAAAATATATTTGTGTGCATGAGCCCTAAATCTGTAAAACTGCCAAAAAATGCTATTTAAAAATGTACCTGTGAACCAACCTTCAAGCATCATTTATTATTCATCTGCACCTGTTTCATGTGAATAAGGGCTCATACAACAAAAAAGGTGTATTGTCGCATGTTTTTGCGAGTCGCATGCGGACCCATTTACCCTCTCTGCATCCGTATGTCCGATTCATGACTCCATAAAAATATAGAACATGTACTTTTCTTCACAAAATGGACAGGGATAGGACACTTCTAAGGCCCCTTTCACACGGGCGAGAATTCCGCGCAGGTGCAATGCGTGAGGTGAAAGCATTGCACCTGCACTGAATCCGGACCCATTCACTTCAATGGGGCTGTTCAGATGAGCGGTGATTTTCACGCATCACATGTGCGTTGCGTTAAAATCGCAGCATGTTCTATATTTAGTGTTTTTCACACCATGCAGGCCCCATAGAAATGAATGGGGAGGCATGAAAATCACATATAATCCGCAAGCAAGTGCGGATGCGATGCGATTTTTACGTATGGTTGCTAGGAGATGATGTTAGTAAATTGATTTCTATCTTTATTCAGCAGGACCTGCACTGACGTCACCGCGCTCACCACGTCATCAAAGGTCCTTTTGAAGGTCCTGAAAGTAGAGAAAGAAGAAGATGCCGGCTGTGCGAACAACAGGATGAGGTGAGTTAATGTTATTTAATTTTTTTACCCCTCAATCAACATTGTACTATGCATTCTGTATTAAGAAAGCTATTATTTTCCCTTATAACCATGTTATACAGGAGAATAATAAAATGAATAGAACACGTAGAACAAACCCGAACTTCAGTAAAGAAGTCTGGGTTCGGGTCTGGGTGCCACATTCAGTTTTTTCTCACGCGTGTGCAAAAAGCATTGTACTCGCACGGAAAAAAAACGGAACATCGGAACGCAATCGCAGTCAAAACTGACTGCAATTGCATGCCTACCCACGTGGTTTTCCCGCAATGCACACGCAACGCATCTGGAGCAAATTTGGGATGCCCGTGTGAAAGAGGCCTAAAGAAGGCCGGCCATTCTGTTCTGCAAAATGTGGAATGCACACGGCCGGCTTCTGTTTAATGTGGATCTGTAATTTGCAGACCGCAAAAATGGCAACGGCCGTGGGCATGAGCTCAAAGGCTTAAGGCAAGGCTTCATCCACAGTGTTTGTATCTAATTGTTTTATTCAACATTTTGTTGGAAAAAAGCTGTGTGCAAAATAATAGAAAATAATGAAGAACACTACATTTCTTGTGATGTTTCCCCTCATTTTGCTGTGTTTTCCGAGTCCATGATGTCGCATCCAGAATATAGCATACTCTAGATTTTTTTTTTTTTTCAGGTTAGGTCTACACGACATTTGTCGCGCGACAGGGCACAACTACACTGCAACATTTGTCGCCTGACATTTTGATGCACCAATTTAGCCCGACTATTTTTATAATGGTAGTCTATGGTGTCGCACTGCAACATGCGACATTCTGCGACTGCGACGCGACAGACGCAGAAAAATCCATCTTGAATGGATTTTTTGCGACTGTGCGATACCATAGACTACCATTATAAAAATTGTTGCACGACATTGGTGCGACAAAATGTCGCGCGACAAATGTCATCGTGTAGACCTAGCCTCAGGTGTTATACCACGGGCTTCTCTTTAGAAAAAAAACTGCTAAAATTAATGCAACTGCACAAATGCTTCTAAAAAAGTATGAGGTTTATGTTTTTCCAAGTTGTCAAAAACAGCCCCAAAATTTTGAGAAATAAAATGTCAATTTAGTAGCGAACAGTCCATTGGAATAGTTTGGAAATTAAATTTTTTTTTTTGCTTTATTTTTCCCCAAAACCTCTCCCACTGTTTGGGCACAAACGACATTGTGTAGCCCATGCTGGGGACAGCAAATAGTGGTCTGCAATGTACGGGCACTGGCCGTGTGCAGGCTGTTTGGGGATGCAGACCAATTCACTTCAATGCGTCCACAATCCACAAGAAACGTTCCGCACCACAAAAAATAGAACATAACACGTGCGGAGGCACGAGCCGAAATACCACAGAAGCACTCCATAGTACTTCAGGAGGCCTCTGCTCCATGCCTCTGCTCCGCACCGCTCCGTACCCAATCAAGGGAATATGTCCGCAACTGTGTTACGGAGCTCACACAGCCGGTGTCTGTATATTGCGGACCCGCTGTTTGCAAACTGCAAAGCGACCATGTGCTGCACATTTTCATGTGCATGAGCCTTTTTTTAGGGAGTGAAATCACCATCTGAATGACTGGAGTAGTAGTCATTGTGAGGCTAATGTCCAGGTGAGGATCTCTCACTATTGTTGTGTGGACAATCACACGTCTCTGTGAATGTGGTAGACGATACACAAGGCGCGGCCTCAACTACACATTTCAGTTGAATATTTGTGGAACCTTATCATTTTAATCTAACCCAATGACTACAAGTTCATTTTTTTCACCATTTATTAGATTTCATGCTAATTTAAAGCACTAAATATACAACCAAGCTTGGTTCATAACAATACAATAAAGTATTTCACCTTTTCTCCTCTGCATTTCAAAATATATAACTTTTAAAAACTTTTTGTATGTAGAGATAAAATTGGGAGTAGAGCTCCACATGTGCATTAAATGCTTCCTTATTGTGTTAAAAAGCTCACGAGTCTGCTTACCAGATGTTGTTGTGAAGAGTCACAACAACTGTAGATCATTTTGCTGGTTATTTGGTGTCCCGACCAGCGTGCGGTTGTCTTGGGCTGTGGCCGCGGTCCTCTGCGTGTGCTCAAGGCAGGTGGCAGATGAAGAGAAATAACCTTTATAAAACGTCGTTGCGTACCCCTTTGGCGCTACCTAGACCTTGATTGAATGAACTTCCCAAATAAGGTGTCTGGTATTAAGAGATCTTTTATTATACAGTATAGTGAAGACTATACTGTATAATAAAAGATCTCTTAATACCAGACACTTCAATTGTAAAGTTCATTCAATCAAGTTATAGGCAGCGCCAAAGGGGTCCGCAACTACGTTTTTTAAAGGTCATTAAAAACTTTTTGTAGTGATTTTGACTATTTTAATTTTTTGCGGGGTGGGATTGTTGGATTTTCTGATGTTCACTGTGCAGTATTAGTGACATAATAACTATTATATGGGTCAGTGTGATTATAACAATTGAAAATGTATATATATATCTATACTGTATATAAATTTTCTTTATTATTCTTTTTTATGATAAAACCTTTTTTCTAATTTTAGAGTCATTCAGCCTTCAAATCAGATCTGTATGAAATAAGGACCTATGGATAATGAAAGTCTTATTATCTTTTATTCAGGATATAATATGGAGTATTTCATATATGTGAATCATAGATGAAAAGTAGAGATGAGCAAAGTATTGAAAAATTTGATTCGCTGTTTCGCCAAATTTTACAAAAACAATCACTTCATGACAAATTACTTTGTCACGAAGCTCATTTCTTTGTAAGTAGTTAGTGCAATGACAGGGAGCAGGGTTTGAGCCCATCATCCCCCTACCCCTCAGATGTTTCAATCAGATATAATTGCGGTATCTGACAGCAATAATGCAGTGTAATGAAATCATACTTACCTTATCCATTTGATTGCAAAGAGCTCAACCCCGCCATCTTGATTGAAGATCTAGTGCAAAATCACTACCAAAAACACTTTTGGTAAGTATGATTTTTTATTGAATTTTTTAAAACCATTCAGAGAAAATCGATTCGCTACCACAAAGCACAAGGAAAATCGCCTTAATGGTAATTCAAATTTTCCCAGAAATTCAGATTAAATACCATTTCCTAGAGTTTGATTTGCTCAAGCAGGGGATGGATGGAATGTATCTCATCAGGATGTACAATGCTTATTGTTTACACTGATTCTCATATGAAAAGGTCTCGGAGTATCCCAGGAATCTCTTACACATGCTAAATAGGAGTGTGAACAATAGGTCTCTACCCTGCAAATACAATGTGTAAATGAAGGACCATCTCAGGAGGCCAGAAAATGCTAAACTGGTTGATGAGGAGGTGGCACCATTAGTCTTCCATTGTATATGATAATGAGGGAAGACAGATCTGATGATGAAAGGTTTCATTGATTGGTGGGACTGGGCATCTTCTGGGGAGAAGAGGAGGAGCAGATATCTATAGCCACCAAAGGGGTATAAAAGACCCAAGCATGGCCCAGAGAGCTGAAATACACCAAGGGAAGTTGCTTAGATCGCTGACTTGAGGGGAAGATACTGACTGGAGATCATATCCTATGGAATTTGTGGAGGGTCCATTTCTGCTAAGTATCACTGAACTGAATGTAAGTGGAAGGAATTATAAGATATATTAATCTGTGCTGTGTATAAGGACAATGTGTATCTGTATTTAATGTCTCCATGTTTTTTTTATATAACTTACATTATAACTGTAGTGTAAATATGATATAAATGCAGCATTAAAACTCTTAAGCTAGAAATTTCAGGAGATTGTTAGAGTTTTTTTAATGAGGCTTTCCATAACTAATATAAACATTGGGGCAGCCCGGCCAAGTGCCATTGCGAATATGGAATGTATCAGACAGTGTAGGGTTTGTGGGTTATAGTAGTGTGAAGAAATAGATAAGATAAATGCAGGGGACAATGGAACACCTCTAATACTCTCCACAGAAAAATCCAATACACTCTGTTTAATGCTTTCCCAGCATCGGTTCCAAGTAGAACTAGTGATGTCTTTTTTTTTTCCATGAAATAGACAGAGTAGATGACACATGTAGTATTAGACGTGCTCTAAACCAATAAGAGCTTTTGATCATCATTTATGCAGGTTGTATTTAATACCTGGGGGGTGGGTAATGTGATATTTCTAGATATCTGTATTGTTACCACATCCCTCACCATTCTTAATTGCTTTCTGTGGTGCTTTTGAACGAATTGAGACTTAGAAGAATCTGATATCTTATGGTTTGTTTAATTTTTACTCACTATTTGCCAAGCAAGTCACACTGTTCACTGTAATGTGTGACTTGGTTGCTAGAAATTCTGGTTATGTATCCAGGGCAATGTTTCAGAATGTCTATCTAATCTTGTTCCAAAGTGGATAATTCCCAATCTGTGTCTAAATCCACATCTTTTCTATGTCCTCATTAGTCTTGCCTTTTAGTTCCCGAGTTCTATCTGATGTTCTCTCTGAATTGTGTGGCCAGAAAAGGGCTTATTGTCAATATCTGATTTTCTGAAGTCTCTGTAAGTCTGGCTTCCAGAAGTTATGATCGAAGTCTGTATGGGTTTCAGAAATATAGATCCAAATCTAAATAAGTTTGAAGTCCATGTCTATATTTCTCTTGCCCTAAAGGTCAGCTGCCTTCAACCTGAATTCTAACCTTGCAGTTTTTTTGAAGTTTAAGGCATAGTGGTTCCACAAAATCCATAACACTGTTATTTTGGTGCCAGCTTTATCGCTATATTGAATGTGGACATTACTTGTGACTTTTATGGCAAAAAACGAAGTAGAAAATATTATACATTTTCCTGATATTGTTAGTCCAATTTCTAGCTGCTTTCTCTAAAAATAAAACCATTTTAATAACTAGAAGAGGAGTGCAATGTACTAAATAAAATCTAGTAAAAATCTTCCTTTAATCTCAGATTTTATCAATTTTTGATGGATAACTAGTGTTTCTAACTTTGTGGCAAATTTTACTTTCTATGAATAAAGTTGACTTCATGTTCCTGCATATTTCTTACACCTTTTTACTTTTTGTGTGTTGCTATGAAAAGAGAATCTCTCATCTTATAAAAATGATTTTGTTTCCAGGTGAAGACTGGATAAGAGGCTTCCATAGATGCCCAAAGTTACCTCCCTCTTATGAAGTAGAAGATAATCATCCACAGATTGTCAGTAATAGAACTGGATATAGACCGGGAGAGATGTCTGTGAGTTCTCAAAGTAGAAAATATTTTGAAAATAAATCTTATCTTTATATGCATGAGAAAATTCACAAGGATGAAAGGCCATTTCCATGTTCAAAATGTGAAAAAGTTTTTAATACAAACGGACATCTTGTTGAACATAAAATAATTCACACAGGAGAAAAGCTGTTTCCATGTCCAGAATGCAGGAAGCATTTTAAGAGTAAGAATTATATTGTGATACATCTGAAAACTCACACAGGAGAGAAGACAAATTGCTGCTCAGAATGTGGAAAAACTTTTACTCAAAAATCACATCTTGTTCAACATCATAGAATCCACACAGGAGAGAAGTCACATTCATGTGCAAAATGTGGAAAGTGTTTTAGTTATAAATCAAATCTTGTGAGACACCAAATTAATCACATTGGGGATAATCCATTTTCATGTCCTGACTGTGAGAAAATATTTAATGACAAAACAAAGCTGGTTGAACATCTTAAAATTCACACAGGGATGAAGCCATTTTCATGTCCTGAATGTGAGAAATGTTTTCGTCACAAATCACACTTTGATATACATCTAATAACTCACACAGGAGTGAAGCCATATTTATGTACTGAATGTGAGAAATGTTTTAGTCAGAAATCAAGTCTTATTAAACATCAGAAAACTCACACGGGAGAGAAGCCATTTTCATGTACTGAATGTGAGAAATGCTTTAGTCATAAATCAAGTCTTACTGGACATCAGAGAATTCACACAGGAGAGAAGCCATATTCATGTCCTGAATGTGGGAAATGTTTTTATCAGAAATCATATCTTAATATTCATCAGAGAACTCACACAGGAGAGAAACCATATTCATGTCCTGAATGTGAGAAATGTTTTACTGATAAAACTGGTTTTAATAAACATCAGAAAACTCATACAGGAGAGAAGCCATTTTCATGTCCTGAATGTGGGGAGAGTTTTACTGAGAAATCCATACTTATTACACACCGGAGAACTCATACAGGAGAGAAGCCATTTTCATGTCCTGAATGTGAGAAATGTTTTAGTGATAAATCAAATCTTGTTAAACATCAGAGAATTCACACAGGTGAGAAGCCATATTCATGTGTTGAATGTGGCAGATGTTTTCGTCAGAAATCAAGTCTTATTAAACATCAGAGAATTCACACAGGGGAGAAGCCATATTCATGTGTTGAATGTGGCAGATGTTTTAGTCAGAAAACAAGTCTTATTAAACATCAGAAAACTCACACAGGAGAGAAGCCATTTTCATGTCCTGAATGTGATAAATGTTTTAGTGATAAATCAAATCTTGTTAAACATCAGAGAATTCACACAGGGGAGAAGCCATATTCATGTGTTGAATGTGGCAGATGTTTTAGTCCGAATTCAAGTCTTGCTAGTTATCAGAGAATTCATAGTAACATAGTAACATAGTACATAAGGCCGAAAAAAGACATTTGTCCATCCAGTTCGGCCTGTTATCCTGCAAGTTGATCCAGAGGAAGGCAAAAAACCCTGTGAGGTAGAAGCCAATTTTCTCCACTTTAGGGAAATAAACAATTTCTTCCCGACTCCAATCATGCAATCAGAATAACTCCCTGGATCAACGACCCCTCTCTAGTAGCTATAGCCTGTAATATTATTACGCTCTAGAAACACATCCAGGCCCCTCTTGAATTCCTTTATTGTACTCACCATCACCACCTCCTCAGGCAGAGAGTTCCATAGTCTCACTGCTCTTACCGTAAAGAATCCTCTTCTATGTTTGTGTACAAACCTTCTTTCCTCCAGACGCAGAGGATGTCCCCTCGTCACAGTCACAGTCCTGGGGATAAATAGCTGATGGGATAGATCTCTGTACTGACCCCTGATATATTTATACATATTAATAAGATCTCCCCTCAGTCGTCTTTTTTCTAAAGTGAATAACCCTAATTTTGATAATCTTTCAGGGTACTGTAGTTGCCCCATTCCAGTTATTACTTTAGTTGCCCTCCTCTGAACCCTCTCTAGCTCTGCTATGTCTGCCTTGTTTACAGGAGCCCAGAACTGTACACAGTACTCCATGTGTGGTCTGACTAGCGATTTGTAAAGTGGTAGGACTATGTTCATATTACGGGAATCTATGCCCCTTTTGATGCAACCCATTATCTTGTTGGCCTTGGCAGCAGCTGCCCGACACTGGTTTTTGCTGCTTAGTTTGCTGTTTATTAAAATTCCTAGATCCTTTTCCATGTCAGTGTTACCGAGTGTTTTACCATTTAGTATGTACGGGTGACTTGCATTTTTCCTTCCCATGTGCATAACCTTACATTTATCAGTGTTAAACCTCATCTGCCACTTATCTGCCCAAGCCTCCAATCTATCCAGATCCCTCTGTAGTAGTATACTGTCCTCATCAGTGTAAATTACTTTACACAGTTTAGTGTCATCTGCGAAAATTGATACTTTACTATGCAAGCCTTCTACAAGATCATTAATAAATATATTGAAGAGAATAGGGCCCAATACTGACCCCTGAGGTACCCCACTAGTGACAGTGACCCAATCTGAGTGTGTACCGTTAATAACCACCCTCTGTTTTCTATCACTCAGCCAGTTACTTACCCACATACAGATGTTTTCTCCCAGTCCGAGCATTCTCATTTTATATACTAACCTTTTATGCGGTACAGTGTCAAATGCTTTGGAGAAGTCCAGATATACGACATCCATTGATTCGCCGCT
Source organism: Bufo bufo (assembly GCF_905171765.1). Lineage (NCBI taxonomy): Eukaryota > Metazoa > Chordata > Amphibia > Anura > Bufonidae > Bufo > Bufo bufo. The sequence continues at coordinate 21,625,851 of NC_053391.1, read as the reverse complement.
GTCAAGTCTAGAACTTACCTCCTCATAGAAACTGATTAAATTAGTTTGACATGACCGATCCCTCACGAAGCCATGCTGATATGGCGTTATTTGCTTATTTCCGTTGAGATGCTCTAATATAGCATCTCTCAGAAAACCTTCAAACAGTTTACCCACAACAGATGTTAAACTTACCGGCCTATAGTTTCCAGGCTCTGTTTTTGGCCCCTTTTTGAATATTGGCACCACATATGCCACGCGCCAATCCTGTGGGACATTCCCTGTCAGTATAGAGTCTGCAAATATCAGAAATAAGGGTCTGGCTATGACATTACTTAATTCCTTTAGGATACGGGGGTGTATGCCATCCGGTCCTGGCGATTTGTCTATTTTAATCTTTTTAAGCCGCTGATGTACTTCTTCCTGGGTCAGACAGGACACTTTTAATGGGGAATTTATTTTTGCATTCTGCATGTCATCTGACAATTTATTTTCCTCAGTGAATACATTGGAGAAAAAAATATTTAACAGCTTTGCTTTCTCCTCGTCGCTCTCTGCGACTCCCCCCTCATTACTCTTTAAAGGGCCAACACCTTCAGCTTTATACTTTTTAACATTTATATAATTGAAGAACATTTTAGGGTTAGTTTTACTCTCTTTGGCAATTAATCTCTCGGTCTCTAGTTTGGCCGCTTTTATTGGTTTTTTACATGTTCTATTTTTTTCCTTATAGTTTTTCAGTGCTTCCGTGCAACCCTCCTGTTTTAGTGTTTTATATGCTTTCTTTTTGTCATTTATTGCTTTCTTTACAGTTCTATTTATCCACATTGGTTTCTTTTTGTTCCTTAACCTTTTATTACCATACGGTATGTACCTCTCACAATGAGATTTTAGGATGTTTTTAAAGATATCCCATTTTGTGTCTGTATTTGTGAGGACTTTGTCCCAGTTAGTTTGGCCTATGGCCTCTCTTAGTTGGCTAAATTTACAGAGGAGAAAAGCCATATTTATGCACAGAATGTTAATTTTTTTTTCAAATTTAAAAAAAAATCTTGTCTATCATCTAAAAAATTCACAAGGGAGAATCAATATGTGTCTAATGTCCAATTATCACATAAGAGAACCTCTTAAGGTGACAATCCATTAAAATGTGTGGACTGTGATAGATTTGGCATATGTGAAGCTTTATTGTAGGATCTACTACCTAAAGCTATGTTCTGATATATAATTCTCTAAAGATTAGGACATTTTTTATTTTTGCATTACATATGTCCCAGGGCAACCAATTTGAATTCCACAATTTGTCACAAGGACCCTGAAGACAGAAGAAATTCAATACCTCCGACCATCATGATGTTGTAGATGCTACTGACTGTTGCCTATAATGGGTGAAATGACCAGTATCAGAGTTATTTCTGATCTCTATCATTATGACCGGGTTCAGTTATGTTTCATAGCCAGCATCTGCTCTGTATGGAGCAAGGTCAGCTCACGAGCCTAGCTCATACAGTCCCATAAGTAAATGATCTAAATTTATGCAACTTGCACTAAGAACATCAGTTTAAGGTTTTTATTTTTCTAGGTCTAGAGAATCAGATCCTTTCCTCCCAAAATATCTGCTTACCTGTCCACAGGTTAAGTGTGGCATTATAATGTGACCCAATATACTTTAATAGAGCCATGTTGCAATAGCAAGTAAGAAAATAACTCAGAAAAATCTATGTTCCGTATTATAAAATCTTTGCATGATGGACCTATTCATTTTAATATTCCATACCAAAATCTCATCTCCTACCAACACCTTATATTGTGAATAATTTAAGTTAAAAAAATTCTTTAAAGATTTGAGGAATTCCTCACCTGGATTATTAGAGGCATAAATATTAAATATAATCAAAGATTTATTAGCGATCTTTAAAACTACTTTAAATCCTCTTCCTTTTGGATGTTCTTCTATTTGAGACACTTGACAATTAGGCTAGTTTCACACTAGCGGCAGGGGACTCCGGCAGGCTGTTCCGGCGGGAGAACAGCCTATCGGATCCGTCCTGCCGCTAGTTCACGTGTGCCCCCGGGCTGCCGCTCCATCCCCTTTGACTATAATGGGAGTGGGGTTCCAGTGGCAGCACGGCAGCGCATGGTGAGAGGCAGACTGACTAAAAGTACTGCAGTACTTTTAGTCCGGCTGCCTCTTGTCCTTGCGCTGCCGTGCTATTTTTGCACTCACCCTCCTGCCCCAACACACATAGCTCTGCAAATATACATAATGATCCCTTCATCAACCAATAAGGGACTTTTCCAGAGCTTCCACAGCAGTGAATGGAGAGGATATTGTGCATCCCCAGTAGTAGTGGTGCCTTATCAAGCTCATTACATAAATACAGCACCAGAACCAAGCAAAGTACATAAATAAAGCACCAGAACCGATCTCATTAAATACTTACAGCACTAGAACCAAATGTGGCAGATAAATATAGCACCAGAAATTTAAGTATGCAAAGCATGAAACTAGAGGTCCCAGTATGGCCTAAACATGTGTAAAGTAAACATGGACGAATCATTCAAGGTTCTGGTTAGTTTAGGTTTGCCAAATTTTTCAAAAAGGTTTGGTTCAGATCAGAATCAGTTTAAGCCAAACCAAATTACCTCCAATTGCCCTGGAAGTTGGTATATAACACCCTTTAGTCTCCTATGTTATGTATTTTCTTTCCCTTTTTATGTATATTTCCCTCCCCCCTCCTCATGCTCTTGAATGCAATGACAGCAATAGTAAATCATGTCTGAGAGACACTGAGCTATGGATAATCACAGTTTGACTCCCTTATCAAGCAGCCGGTTTAAAAGCACACCGCACTGGCACCTGGTTATGGCTCAAAATAACTAATGGAAATCACTGACCAAAATCCTCAAGTGTGAATAAGGGCTCATGCACAAAACACGTGGTCGGATGTGGACCACTTCAATGGGGCTGCAAAAGATGCGCATAGTGCACCCCCTTCCACATCTGTATGTCTGATCCGTGGCCACGCAAAAATATAGAACATGTCCTATTCTTAGAATATTGGAAGACTGGCACTCTCAACACATAGAGTCATAAGGTTGCAGATCACAAATTTATTATAGGTACATAAAAGGTTAAAATCTAATAAAATTCAATACACTGTAAATAAATAAATAAACACTGTCTGGTGTCAATAGTAACAAATGAATCAAGATGATAAGTTCATTTTGTCAGTGCTACAAATTCATAGGAAATTGGCAACAAAAAAAGCGAAGAATAAACCTCCCTTTTTGTTCCTGATGAAAAAATCCAATATTGAAATATTTCAGTTATATAAACTCTAGGTATGATATTCCTTTTTCAAGCAGGCTATATATTTTAACGATTCAGAATATATCTGATAAAGTCCACTCTATAGGTATATTTCGGTGGTAATCATTCTCTTCGATATTTCAAAGTATATATAGTGTGTGCCAGCCCACTATACGGGCAAGTCTCTGTAATATTCCGGCACTTTCAAACAATGTACCGGTAACAACCCACTATGTGGGCTTACCTTCTCCTTTCTGTCGGACAGTCGTCCAAGTATTCTGGGAGCTGCTGGAAGCCGGCGTCCCGGCTATTCCTTGGTCAGCGTTCCACGTGAAGTCAAAGACAAAATCGTCGCTCCTGAAGTGACGTAGCGGCACTCGAGACTTTGTTCTTTAGTATTTTCTCCGGCCAGTTGTATAAGGCATAAGCTCCGTACCGTCCGATCAGGGATACAGTGCACTGTTATCCCGCAGAGTATAAGGAAAATCTTCTTATAGCTGGGTCATATATAGATCTTTGTCCAGATCATTAGAAACCAAACGCGTTTCGAGGATACCTCTCCTCTTCCTCAGTGGTAATGACCCTGCTCCATATTAGATTGGTTTTTATACTCCTAGTTGGAGATTCCAAAAGTCAGACATGGAGTATTTGTCAACATCATTTTTTCTTTTTTTAGATGCATTGGATATCATTTTTTCTTTATTCATATATATCCTCACCATTATTTTCATCCAATATTTTCATATATTGCATTATTTTTCAATTATTCTACTTGCGTTTTTGTTGCGTTTTAAGTGCGTTTTTATTTGGCACATGCGTTTTTTTAGCAAAAGCTGTAGATCTTCTCAGGGTATAAAGTCCTTCAAGGATTTTGTTGCAGCAGCTTTACTTAGGCTTTTATAATAATTTTTATCAACCATTTTTGTAGATCATGTTTCAATTATATCTACTTAATTCATTTGTCATCTTTCATCATATGTTATACACTAATCAACATCATGAATAAAAAATAAAAAATATAAAAAATATAAAATGTGAGCTGCATAAATAATAATTCCCATCAAATGTGACATCCTATTCGGATTGTTCAGGGTATAATGGATGTTATCAAAATATTCATCCAATATCAACAGAATATAGGGGTTGAGTCAATTTTGTACTTTAAAGTTATGGCATTAGTTATTTTTAGGATTGTAGATAATTTTCTAGGTATACAATATGAGCGTGATCTATCTGATCCAGTGCCCATGTAATAAACAATATATTGGGAGGACTAAACGACAGTTAAAAATACGTATGTCTGAACATTTAAATAATATAGCCAAAGGTTGTGAAAATAATGCTTTATCAAGGCACTTTAAAGAAATTCACAACAAAGATGGTGGAGGCCTCTCTTTTCTAGCGCTGGAGCAGATAGATCATGACTGGAGGGGCGGCAACCACATTGAAAAAATGTCAAGGGCAGAATCGAAGCGAATTTATGATTTTGGAAGTCTTATACCTAGAGGATTAAATACAGATTTGGAGATCTTTGGCTTTCTTTAAAATTATGGGACATATGTTTCTCTCTAACAGGGAATCGCATGCTTGACTGTTTATCAGTGCTGCGGCTCTCTCTCGGAGACAAACATGTGTACCCTTCTCCCTACCTCATATTGTATACCTAGAAAATTATCTACAATCCTAAAAAGAACTAATGCCATAACTTTAAAGTACAAAATTGACTCAACCCCTATATTCTGTTGATATTGGATGAATATTTTGATAACATCCATTATACCCTGAACAATCCGAATAGGATGTCACATTTGATGGGAATTATTATTTATGCAGCTCACATTTTATATTTTTTATATTTTTTATTTTTTATTCATGATGTTGATTAGTGTATAACATATGATGAAAGATGACAAATGAATTAAGTAGATATAATTGAAACATGATCTACAAAAATGGTTGATAAAAATTATTATAAAAGCCTAAGTAAAGCTGCTGCAACAAAATCCTTGAAGGACTTTATACCCTGAGAAGATCTACAGCTTTTGCTAAAAAAACGCATGTGCCAAATAAAAACGCACTTAAAACGCAACAAAAACGCAAGTAGAATAATTGAAAAATAATGCAATATATGAAAATATTGGATGAAAATAATGGTGAGGATATATATGAATAAAGAAAAAATGATATCCAATGCATCTAAAAAAAGAAAAAATGATGTTGACAAATACTCCATGTCTGACTTTTGGAATCTCCAACTAGGAGTATAAAAACCAATCTAATATGGAGCAGGGTCATTACCACTGAGGAAGAGGAGAGGTATCCTCGAGACGCGTTTGGTTTCTAATGATCTGGACAAAGATCTATATATGACCCAGCTATAAGAAGATTTTCCTTATACTCTGCGGGATAACAGTGCACTGTATCCCTGATCGGACGGTACGGAGCTTATGCCTTATACAACTGGCCGGAGAAAATACTAAAGAACAAAGTCTCGAGTGCCGCTATGTCACTTCAGGAGCGACGATTTTGTCTTTGACTTCACGTGGAACGCTGACCAAGGAATAGCCGGGACGCCGGCTTCCAGCAGCTCCCAGAATACTTGGACGACTGTCCGACAGAAAGGAGAAGGTAAGCCCACATAGTGGGTTGTTACCGGTACATTGTTTGAAAGTGCCGGAATATTACAGAGACTTGCCCGTATAGTGGGCTGGCACACACTATATATACTTTGAAATATCGAAGAGAATGATTACCACCGAAATATACCTATACACTGCGTGCAGAATTATTAGGCAAATGAGTATTTTGACCACATCATCCTCTTTATGCATGTTGTCTTACTCCAAGCTGTATAGGCTCGAAAGCCTACTACCAATTAAGCATATTAGGTGATGTGCATCTCTGTAATGAGAAGGGGTGTGGTCTAATGACATCAACACCCTATATTAGGTGTGCATAATTATTAGGCAACTTCCTTTCCTTTGGCAAAATGGGTCAAAAGAAGGACTTGACAGGCTCAGAAAAGTAAAAAATAGTGAGATATCTTGCAGAGGGATGCAGCACTCTTAAAATTGCAAAGCTTCTGAAGCGTGATCATCAAACAATCAAGCGTTTCATTCAAAATAGTCAACAGGGTCGCAAGAAGCGTGTGGAAAAACCAAGGCGCAAAATAACTGCCCATGAACTAAGAAAAGTCAAGCGTGCAGCTGCCAAGATGCCACTTGACACCAGTTTGGCCATATTTCAGAGCTGCAACATCACTGGAGTGCCCAAAAGCACAAGGTGTGCAATACTCAGAGACATGGCCAAGGTAAGAAAGGCTGAAAGACGACCACCACTGAACAAGACACACAAGCTGAAACGTCAAGACTGGGCCAAGAAATATCTCAAGACTGATTTTTCTAAGGTTTTATGGACTGATGAAATGAGAGTGAGTCTTGATGGGCCAGATGGATGGGCCCGTGGCTGGATTGGTAAAGGGCAGAGAGCTCCAGTCCGACTCAGACACCAGCAAGGTGGAGGTGGAGTACTGGTTTGGGCTGGTATCATCAAAGATGAGCTTGTTGGGCCTTTTCGGGTTGAGGATGGAGTCAAGCTCAACTCCCAGTCCTACTGACAGTTTCTGGAAGACACCTTCTTCAAGCAGTGGTACAGGAAGAAGTCTGCATCCTTCAAGAAAAACATGATTTTCATGCAGGACAATGCTCCATCACACGCGTCCAAGTACTCCACAGCGTGGCTGGCAAAAAAGGGTATAAAATAAGAAAATCTAATGACATGGCCTCCTTGTTCACCTGATCTGAACCTCATTAAGAACCTGTGGTCCATCATCAAATGTGAGATTTACAAGGAGGGAAAACAGTACACCTCTCTGAACAGTGTCTGGGAGGCTGTGGTTGCTGCTGCACGCAATGTTGATGGTGAACAGATCAAAACACTGACAGAATCCATGGATGGCAGGCTTTTGAGTGTCCTTGCAAAGAAAGGTGGCTATATTGGTCACTTATTTGTTTTTGTTTTGTTTTTGAATGTCAGAAATGTATATTTGTGAATGTTGAGATGTTATATTGGTTTCACTGGTAAAAATAAATAATTGAAATGGATATATATTTGTTTTTTGTTAAGTTGCCTAATAATTATGCACAGTAATAGTCACCTGCACACACAGATATCCCCCTAAAATAGCTAAAACTAAAAACAAACTAAAAACTACTTCCAAAAATATTCAGCTTTGATATTAATGAGTTTTTTGGGTTTATTGAGAACATGGTTGTTGTTCAATAATAAAATTAATCCTCAAAAATACAACTTGCCTAATAATTCTGCACTCCCTGTAGAGTGGACTTTATCAGATATATTCTGAATCGTTAAAATATATAGCCTGCTTGAAAAAGGAATATCATACCTAGAGTTTATATAACTGAAATATTTCAATATTGGATTTTTTCATCAGGAACAAAAAGGGAGGTTTATTCTTCGCTTTTTTTGTTGCCAATTTCCTATGAATTTGTAGCACTGACAAAATGAACTTATCATCTTGATTCATTTGTTACTATTGACACCAGACTGTGTTTATTTATTTATTTACAGTGTATTGAATTTTATTAGATTTTAACCTTTTATGTACCTATAATAAATTTGTGATCTGCAACCTTATGACTCTATGTGTTGAGAGTGCCAGTCTTCCAATATTCTATGTATTTTCAGCCGTGAAGGGTGTTTCACTTTTAGACTAGAGCACCTCATAGTGGGTGCGAGTGGGTGAGCTATTTCCTATATTCCTTTTACCATGTCCTATTCTTGTCTACAAAACTGACAAGGATAGGACACTTCTATAGAGGGCCGGCCATTTTGTTCCGCAAAATGCAGAATGCACACGGCAGGATTCCATTTGATGCGGATCCGCAATTTGCAGACAGCAAAAATTGTAACGGCCGAGGGCATGAGCTCAAAGGCTTAAGGCATTAGGCTGGTTTCATCCATAGTGTTTTTATCTAATTATTTGTTTTATGCAACATTTTGTTGGCAAAAAGCTGTCCAACAAAATAGAAAATAATGACACTATATTTCTTGTGATATTTCCCTTCATTTATGTTGTGTTTTCCGAGTCCATGATATCGCTTCCAGAATGTAGCATGCTCTAGATTTTGCTTTTTTTAGGTGTTATACCAGATTGCTTAAAGATAAGCCATCTTTAGAAAAAAAACTGACCAGTCAAACTGAGAAATGTGTGTGACAAAGAAAATGCAACTAATCAAATGCTTCTGAATAAAAGTATGAATTTCAAGTTATTTTATTTTTGTAAAAAAAAAAGCCCCAAAAATGTGAGAAATAAAATGTAAATTTAATAGAGAACAGCCAATTGAAATAGTTTGTAAATGTAACTTTTGTTTTTGCTTTATTTCCCCCCCAAACCCTTCCACTGTTAGGGCTCAAGCAAGATATAGGTCATGCGCAGACTGTTTGGGAATGCAGACTTATTCGCTTGAATGGGTCCGCAATTTACAAGAAACCTTCTGCACCGCAAAAAAATAGAACATGGCATGTGCGGAGGCACGGGCTACAATATTACAGAAGCACTCCATAGTTCTTCAGTGGTCTTCAGCTTCGTGTTATGGAGCTCACACAGACGTTTCCTATATATTGCAGACCGGCTGTTTGCAAACTCCAATGCGACCACATGCTGCACACTTGGTGCCATCTGAATGACTAAATGAAATATTTCTGCATTCTAAAGAGGCTGATTTACATAGCAGACACCGGAGGCATTATTTTCAGTCATAAACATTGTACCCCTCAGAAGAAATAGGCAATTGTGAAATCCTGGGGACTTTGTGCTCCCATGGCTAAAATAGCTCCCTCGCACTGAGATTGAGGGAGCCGTTCAATTGCTATGGCAGCCTCTGGCCTTCAGAAGGGTCTGAGGGCTGCCAAAACAATGTTCTTTCAACAGGATCCCCTCTGTTATATAATATATATAGTCGAGTTGTCCACATCCTTAGTGGTGGTCCTGTGTCTCTAGCAGTATTATTGGGCTTTTTCTATCTCATCTTAAGTTTTTTGCTGTGGTATTTTTTTTATGTTTGTGTGGTGTGTATTCCAATAAACATTTATATATTGTGATCCATTTGTTGACGCTCTTAATTGGTTGTGGTTATTGGCGTATTGGTATAGGTTATGTTATTTGTATTATTTATAACTGAATCTTATTGGCCTGACACGTGTTTTCATTTCATTTTATGACATTTGGTGTGCTTCACCACTTTCAGAAATGGAGTGAAATGGAGTGAAAAGTAGGTCAGGATTTCAGATAGAAAACATATATACAGTTGCAAGAAAAAGTATGTGAACTCTTTGGAATGATATGGATTTCTGCACAAATTGGTCATAAAATGTGATCTGATCTTCATCTAAGTCACAACTATAGACAATCACAGTCCGCTTAAACTAATAACACACAAATAATTAAATGTTACCATGTTTTTATTGAACAGACCATGTAAACATTCACAGTGCAGGTGGAAAAAGTATGTGAACCCTTGGATTTAATAACTGGTTGAACCTCCTTTGGCAGCAATAACTTCAACCAAACGTTTCCTGTAGTTGCAGATCAGACGTGCACAACGGTCAGGAGTAATTCTTGACCATTCCTCTTTACAGAACTGTTTCAGTTCAGCAATATTCTTGGGATGTCTGGTGTTAATCGCTTTCTTGAGGTCATGCCACAGCATCTCAATCGGGTTGAGGTCAGGACTCTGACTGGGCCACTCCAGAAATCGTATTTTCTTCTGTTTAAGCCATTCTGTTGTTGATTTACTTCTATGCTTTGGGTCGTTGTCCTGTTGCAACACCCATCTTCTGTTGAGCTTCAGCTGGTGGACAGATGGCCTCAAGTTCTCCTGCAAAATGTCTTGATAAACTTGGGAATTCATTTTTTATTTGATGATAGCAATCCGTCCAGGCCCTGACGCAGCAAAGCAGCCCCAAACCATGATGCCCCCACCACCATACTTCACAGTTGGGATGAGGTTTTGATGTTGGTGTGCTGTGCCTCTTTTTCTCCACATATAGTGTTGTGTGTTTTTTCCATACAACTCAACTTTGGTTTCATCTGTCCACAGAATATTTTGCCAGTACTGCTGTGGAACATCCAGATGCTCTTGTGCAAACTGTAAACGTGCAGCAATGTTTTTTTGGACAGCAGTGGCTTCCTCTGTGGTATCCTCCCATGAAATCCACTCTTGTTTAGTGTTTTACGTATAGTAGATTCGCTAACAGGGATGTTAGCATATGCCAGAGACTTTTGTAAGTCTTTAGCTGACACTCTAGGATTGTTCTTCACCTCATTGAGCAGTCTGCGCTGTGCTCTTGCAGTCATCTTTACAGGACGGCCACTCCTAGGGAGAGTAGCAGCAGAGCTGAACTTTCTCCATTTATAGACAATTTGTCTTACCGTGGACTGATGAACAGCAAGGCTTTTGGAGATACTTTTATAACCCTTTCCAGCTTTATGCAAGTCAACAATTCTTAATCGTAGGTCTTCTGAGAGCTCTTTTGTGCGAGGCATCATTCACATCAGGCAATGCTTCTTGTGAAAAGCAAACCCAGAACTGGTGTGTGTTTTCTATAGGGCAGGGCAGCTGTAACCAACACCTCCAATCTCATCTCATTGATTGGACTCCAGTTGGCTGACACCTCACTCCAATTAGCTCTTGGAGATTTCATTAGTCTAGGGGTTCACATACTTTTTCCACCTGCACTGTGAATGTTTACATGATGTGTTCAATAAAAACATGGTAACATTTAATTCTTTGTGTGTTATTAGTTTAAGCACACTGTGATTGTCTATTGTTGTGACTTAGATGAAGATCAGATCACATTTTATGACCAATTTGTGCAGAAATCCATATCATTCCAAAGGGTTCACATACTTTTTCTTGCAACTGTAACTTGCATATGTTGTGCAATATTTTAAAAAGTCACATCTCCAAGCCAAGCAGCCCCCTGATGTTCTTTTACAGACATAGGCGTACACTACAGATGAGTGAAGCTTTCATAAATTCAATTATACAAAAAAAATTGTTTCGATCTGAATTCATTTGTGATGAAGAGAGTTAAAAATCAGCTTTTTCCTGGCTGCAGAGAGCCTGTGCATCATTGTACATTACTGTGCATTGCAGAAACGTGCATGGCTAGTCCGCTGTGGTAGTGAAACAGTTACTGTGCTTCAGTATGACAGGCAGTTGACAGGCAGAGTTCACACTTCACTTATTTGGTCATTTACAGGGCCAAAACTGACCAAATAACTAAAGTGTGATCAGACTTACAGGTCAATGTTAGCATCAGGTTTTAAACGTGTAGTAGCCCAAGATTCTACTATAGAGTGAAAGAGCTCTCTCATTTTAAACTGTCTGCTGATACCACGTAGATTGCTAGAGATCTGTTCTGTTACACACTGATACAAGTAGTGGGGCCATGAAAGAGTGGAGAGCTTGCCAGCAGTAAGTTTGTGTTGACATCACTGTTTATTTTGCCCTTCTTCTGATTCGTAATAAGAACAACCCCCCCAAAAAATGGATCCTGTCTTTTGAGCATCCGGCTTCACATGATCAGCATGTGGTCAGTAATCCTTCAGTATTGAACAAGACAGACCCAAGAAAGAGTCAAAAGAACCACACTATGAATGCACATCCAACAATATCCATGGATAAAAATATATATAAAGTTTACAACACCAAAAGACAGACACATTAAAAAATTGTATACAATGTGAACAACGTGTCGGTAACAAAATTAAACCGACACATGCAGAATCCACTGAGCGTCCACTGATCAGGACATACAATAAATACCAGCTATACACAATGTCAACCTATAAATAACATTAAAGACAATGTTGAGAAAGATAAGGCCACTGAAAAATAAAAGCAGACCGCAATAAGGTCAAGTAAGCGGGAGCCAAAACCTGTATGAGCAGCTGGTGCAGTGGATCTGAAGGAATGAGAGATGCCCAACGCGTATCGCCGGCGCAGTCCGGCTTCCTCAAGGGTAATGAGCCCAATGTCAGTGCATCATACAGGGAGTGCAGAATTATTAGGCAAGTTGTATTTTTGAGAATTAATTTTATTATTGAACAACAACCATGTTCTCAATGAACCCAAAAAACTCATTAATATCAAAGCTGAATATTTTTGGAAGTAGTTTTTAGTTTGTTTTTAGTTTTAGCTATTTTAGGGGGATATCTTTGTGTGCAGGTGACTATTACTGTGCATAATTATTAGGCAACTTAACAAAAAACAATATATGCCCATTTCAATTATTTATTTTTACCAGTGAAACCAATATAACATCTCAACATTCACAAATATACATTTCTGACATTCAAAAACAAAACAAAAACAAATCAGTGACCAATATAGCCACCTTTCTTTGCAAGGACACTCAAAAGCCTGCCATCCATGGATTCTGTCAGTGTTTTGATCTGTACACCATCAACATTGCGTGCAGCAGCAACCACAGCCTCCCAGACACTGTTCAGAGAGGTGTACTGTTTTCCCTCCTTGTAAATCTCACATTTGATGATGGACCACAGGTTCTCAATGGGGTTCAGATCAGGTGAACAAGGAGGCCATGTCATTAGATTTTCTTCTTTTATACCCTTTCTTGCCAGCCACGCTGTGGAGTACTTGGACGCGTGTGATGGAGCATTGTCTTGCATGAAAATCATGTTTTTCTTGAAGGATGCAGACTTCTTCCTGTACCACTGCTTGAAGAAGGTGTCTTCCAGAAACTGGCAGTAGGACTGGGAGTTGAGCTTGACTCCATCCTCAACCCGAAAAGGCCCCACAAGCTCATCTTTGATGATACCAGCCCAAACCAGTACTCCACCTCCACCTTGCTGGCGTCTGAGTCGGACTGGAGCTCTCTGCCCTTTACTAATCCAGTCACGGGCCCATCCATCTGGCCCATCAAGACTCACTCTCATTTCATCAGTCCATAAAACCTTAGAAAAATCAGTCTTGAGATATTTCTTGGCCCAGTCTTGACGTTTCAGCTTGTGTGTCTTGTTCAGTGGTGGTCGTCGTTCAGCCTTTCTTACCTTGGCCATGTCTCTGAGTATTGCACACCTTGTGCTTTTGGGCACTCCAGTGATGTTGCAGCTCTGAAATATGGCCAAACTGGTGGCAAGTGGCATCTTGGCAGCTGCACGCTTGACTTTTCTCAGTTCATGGGCAGTTATTTTGAGCCTTGGTTTTTCCACACGCTTCTTGCGACCCTGTTGACTATTTTTAATGAAACGCTTGATTGTTCGATGATCACGCTTCAGAAGCTTTGCAATTTTAAGAGTGCTGCATCCCTCTGCAAGATATCTCACTATTTTTGACTTTTCTGAGCCTGTCAAGTCCTTCTTTTGACCCATTTTGCCAAAGGAAAGGAAGTTGCCTAATAATTATGCACACCTAATATAGGGTGTTGATGTCATTAGACCACACCCCTTCTCATTACAGAGATGCACATCACCTAATATGCTTAATTGGTAGTAGGCTATCGAGCCTATACAGCTTGGAGTAAGACAACATGCATAAAGAGGATGATGTGGTCAAAATACTCATTTGCCTAATAATTCTGCACGCAGTGTATATATACAAAAAATAAAATCATGTGTCGCTGCTCGTCATCTGGCATGCTGCTGTGCTCCCACACTCCCATCTCACAGGTGAACTATATTATCCTAATTGTTTGAATTTATTTTTTGTATATATATATATATGCACTGACATTGGACTCATTACCCTTGAGGAGGCCGGACTGTGCCGGCGATACACTTTGGGCATCTCTCATTCCTTCAGATCCACTGCACCAGCTGCTCATACAGGTTTTGGCTCCCGCTTACTTGACCTTATTGCGGTCTGCTTTTATTTATCAGTGGCCTTATCTTACTCAACATTGTCTTCATGTTATTTATAGGTTGACATTGTGTATAGCTGGTATTGCATGTCCTGATCAGTGGACGCTCAGTGGATTATGCATGTGTCGGTTTTATTTTGTTACCGACACGTTGTTCACATTGTATACAATTTTTTAATGTGTCTGTCTTTTGGTGTTGTCTAATAAACTTTATATATATTTTTATCCATGGATATTGTTGGATGTGCATTCATAGGGTGGTTCTTTGACTCTTTCTTGGGTCTGTCTTGTTCTGTACTATTTTAAAACCACCCCTTTGCACTCCTTGGATGATTTGTATTTATTTGTGTGCCCCCCTCCTTTCACAATTCATAATACTTCAGTATTGCTAAGGCCAAAAAAAAGGAGTGGATCCAAAACAGAGATGACACGTGATTGGAATATTTGCATGTCTTTTGTATTTTGTACTAATTCCTACTTTTGGCTTCCAAATCATGATCAAATACTGATTCAAAATAGGGACCATGTGATAGAGAATGAAAGGATGCTCCAAAGACAGGATCCGTTGTGTTTTTAATTTTTCCGTTCTTCTGACAGATCAGAAGAAAGGTAAAATGAATGGTGATGTTAAGAAGACCAAACAGGGGCACCAGTGGCCCCATCACGAAGTGGTGAGGGTGGAAACTGCATGAGAAGTCAACAGTGGCCCAGTCACAGAGTAGTGAGGGTGGCAACCACATGAGGAGTCAATATAGTGGCCCAGTCACAGAGTGGTGAGGTGGCAACCGCATGAGGAGTCAAAATAGTGGCCCATTTACAGAGTGGTGAGGGAAGGTGGCAACTGCAAGAGGAGTCAACATAGAAGCCTAGTTACAGAGTGGTGAGGGTGGCAACCGCAGGAGGAGTCAAGACAGTGGTCCAGTGACAAAGTGGTGAGGGTGGCAACTGCATGAATAGTCAACATAGTGGTCCCATCACAGTGGTGAGGTGGGTGACAACAGCACTGGCAGTAGCAGCACAAGATAGTGGCAGGAGGAGAAGATGGCAGCAGAGGCAGCAGGTGGCAGTATCAGAAAAGTGGCTGAACCACATGTCCAGAAGAAACAGGTCTTTTTTCACAATGTTTTGGTGTGGCACACAGAATGATCTAGTCTGATGTGTTAGGCACTGGCATGTGGGAATCCCGGCTGATCTACGTCGGATTCATTTTCACAAAGGTCAGCCTCTCCACATTTTGGCTGGATTGGAGAGTTCTCTTAGAGGTAACTATGCCCTGCGCTGCAATAAACACCGGCTCTGATGCCACACTACTGGCCAGGCAGGAAATTATGTCCAGGGCAAACTCTGCCAGTTGTGGCCAAATATCAAGTTTAGCTGCCCAGTAGTCCAGGGGATCTTGGATGTGGGGTGGCAGGGTGCAGTCAAAGTATGTCACCACCTGCTGATTCACATTCTGCTCCATGTCCTGCTGCTGTTGGTCTGGCATAGGTGTGGCTCACGGCCTGGCCTCATTCACATTGTACTACCACAGTATTCATGCTGGGCCTTTGTGTGGAGGCTTGGCTGTGTGCTGAATTATATCACCCCCAGACCATGTTCACACCATAGTTAGAGTAGCGGCTAGGACCCTTTGCCATGCTGAGTGACCGTGACGTGGTGCATTGATGGGCTCCGATATCTTCCTGACTGGAACATATTGGCGAAAGTCTCAGCTTTTAATACCTGCATGTATGACTTCCCAGTATAGTCAGTAGCATTTCTGTTTGGTGCATTTCCTCTCTGTGTTTCATATGTTTATTTGCTACATTCTGTGTAGTTTGCTCTTGTGGTGCATGTGGACCGCGTCGACGTCCTCCATTGTATGCATATTTTGCTGGGGTTAGTCGATTATTGCGGTCCACATGCGGTGGGGCTGCTCCCCCAATAAAAGACACGCCACAGTGTCAGGGGCTGAGCAGCTCCTCCAGAATTGCCACTTCATTTCTGTTTTTGTCTTGTTAGATTTGAGTGTGTTTGGACACTCTGTTGCACCTGGTAACTTCCATCACATGGTCTGGCATAGGTGTGGCTCACGGCCTGGCCTCATTCACATTGTACTACCACAGTATTCATGCTGGGCCTTTGTGTGGAGGCTTGGCTGTGTGCTGAATTATATCACCCCCAGACCATGTTCACACCATAGTTAGAGTAGCGGCTAGGACCCTTTGCCATGCTGAGTGACCGTGACGTGGTGCATTGATGGGCTCCGATATCTTCCTGACTGGAACATATTGGCGAAAGTCTCAGCTTTTAATACCTGCATGTATGACTTCCCAGTATAGTCAGTAGCATTTCTGTTTGGTGCATTTCCTCTCTGTGTTTCATATGTTTATTTGCTACATTCTGTGTAGTTTGCTCTTGTGGTGCATGTGGACCGCGTCGACGTCCTCCATTGTATGCATATTTTGCTGGGGTTAGTCGATTATTGCGGTCCACATGCGGTGGGGCTGCTCCCCCAATAAAAGACACGCCACAGTGTCAGGGGCTGAGCAGCTCCTCCAGAATTGCCACTTCATTTCTGTGTTTCTGTCTTGTTAGATTTGAGTGTGTTTCTACACTCTGTTGCACCTGGTAACTTCCATCACATGGTCTGGCATAGGTGTGGCTCACGGCCTGGCCTCATTCACATTGTACTACCACAGTATTCATGCTGGGCCTTTGTGTGGAGGCTTGGCTGTGTGCTGAATTATATCACCCCCAGACCATGTTCACACCATAGTTAGAGTAGCGGCTAGGACCCTTTGCCATGCTGAGTGACCGTGACGTGGTGCATTGATGGGCTCCGATATCTTCCTGACTGGAACATATTGGCGAAAGTCTCAGCTTTTAATACCTGCATGTATGACTTCCCAGTATAGTCAGTAGCATTTCTGTTTGGTGCATTTCCTCTCTGTGTTTCATGCTGTTGGAGCTGGGTGGTTTCTTCAGTAGGCGGGTGAAGAAAAGTGCTCATTAGAGACTTCAGATTTAAGTTCATAGAGCTGGTGCTCCTCCTGGCCCCTCACCCGCCTCCAGCAGCCTTGAAAGTGGAGAGTTAGTGCAGAGGGCACCCCGTTAAAACCTTCATGAGGATGGGCGATGGCGCACGTGGGCAGTGACCAACTGTCTACATAGGATGTCTAGATAGTAGTTGAGTTTATCCTTTCTCTCATCAGGTGGAAAAAGACCCCCCATTTCACCGATAGCGAGGATCTAACATGGTGGAGATGTAAGCGCCACGTCTCCTGTGCCCTAGTCAGCCAGATTTATCAGCATCTGCTCCAGGACGTGAAGGAGTAGAATGACATCATTGATCCCATACTTTAAAAAAAGAGGAGGACAGCACACCTAATTTGAGCTTCGAAGGGTTCACTTCTCCAGGGGGAGAGGTAAGCTTCCCCACATGGATCAGATGATCCGCATATAAATAGAAAAATATTTATGCCTGTTTTTGCTGTACAGCCTTTATCAAGCATCATTTATCCCATAGTCCTGGTGACTGACAAATAAAGTGGCCTCCTCAAAGGGCCAGAGCAAATGGCAGCTTTCACGCATGAGCTGCCACCGGCTAGAATCGAAGTTATATAAGGGAGTTTCATGGCCATTTTCAAGATGTCTTGCAGGTGGATGAAAGACTACAGGGAACACTTTACAACCAGATTAAAGACATACGCCATGCAGGGCGCATTGGTTAGCCCTCCTTGACGCATCGTTGACACAATGTTCTTCCCGTTATCGGTGACAATAGTTCTGATCTTTATTAGGTGAGGAGATAGCCAAGATTCAATTTCCTCTTGAAGGACTCGGAGCAGTTCCTCCCTGCTGCGACTCGCCTAGACAAAGCATTTACCCAGTGGGCCGTAAAGGACATATATTGTCCTTGACCATAGTCAACTCTGCCGTGAACATTCTGTTGTCTTTTTGCGATAGCCTCGGTGATTGATTGCTGGCAAAATGCTTGACGAGGAGTAGGAGGAGCATCAGGACCTCTAGATGATTGAAAGGAAACAAAGCTCTCTTCTTCTGAGGTAGTGGAGTCTTGACTGCTAGAAAAGGGTTGCGGGCCAATAGGAGATTCCTCAGGCAGTACCAAAACATTAGCGCCAATGTTTTCCAAGGCCACTTTATAGTGACACTCCATGTATTGACGCATGGTTGCTGAGCCAACATTGGTACCCTGGCCACACTTCACCTTCTGCTCACAGGTTCTACACACAGCCACACTGATGTCCTCCGGTGACTGCTTGCCGCAGCCCTTATAACCCGTGTACCTCTAGTTCTTTCTGGACAGGTATGCTCCTGAGTAGCAGATGGTCTACCCAGGGCACGTTTAGCTCCACACCTCACACTGCTGCCACCCTGTTGACTCATGGCCATGCTACCACCCTGGCTCAACTGCCACCTCACTCACAAGCTGCCATCCTCATCCCCTGATGTTAATGATGAAGCCCCCTCTTTAACTGGCTCCCACATGCGATCGGCTACACCATCATCCACTTCTGTCTCCACGTCACTGATGTCACCATCACCAGTCTCATGGCCGTTTCCCCGCCCTCTTGCAACATCTGCTCCGACACAATTCTCATTGTCGCTACCTGCCCGCTTACAGGATGAAGCAGCGGATCTCTCCTTCAAATGTTTGCTTGGCAGTTAGAGATTCTTAAAAATTTGATTCGGCTGCTTCGCCGAACTTTACAAAACAATTTGCTTTGTGACAAATTACTTTGTCATTAAGAGCATTTTTTGTGAGTAGCCGGTACAATGACAGCGATAGCGCCGCCCCTGTCAATGTACACCTCAGATGCCACGTTCATACATGATCGCAGCATCAGAGTGTAAAATTAAGAATAAAAGAATCTTGCTTGAAGATCCTGTGCGTCGCAAGATTATGCCATTACGCCGGCTGGCGTGGTGACATATGACGCTACCACACCAGCTGGCGTGATGTGGAATATCGCGCTGCTCAGGATTTTGGCTAAGATATTTGAGCAAGATGGAGACTGGCGGCCCATCACGAGCAAGTGGAGGCAGTAAGTTTGAATTTTTTATTTTTTTGTTATTTCAGGTTAAATATTTTCACTGACACGAAGCACGAGGAAATTTGGCTCCCAGGAGAATCGAATTTATCGTGAAATTTGATTCGCTCATCTCTATTGGCAGTAGCTACGAACTGTCCTCTATAAGCTCCTCCTCGCTGAAAAGTGAAACAGAGCCATCAGCATACAATACTTTCAAAGCAGAAGGAACAGAAAAAGAAAGTGGCAGGTTCAGGACAGGTGGGGGCACAGAGCTTGTTCCTGGGCCATGCCAACTAAGTGTGCTGTCAGAGGAACCCGTGGACTCCTGGTGTCAGTTGAGATGATGTTGAAAAATTAGTCAACCATCCAAGGACGGCTGGGTTTCTGGTCAAAATACGACCGCTGGAAAACACTGGAAGCTCTGGCATGTCACTGCATCTGCTGCTACCACCCCTCTTCTTCTGCTGCTACTTCTGCCAGCTCAGAAACATTTTTTACACTGCCCTTTCCCTTGGAATGCCCTGGCACCTGTCTATCGGACATGCTGTACAGTAACAGTAACTGTAAGTGTAAAATAGCAGTATTGTCAGGCCGCGATTTCGCCCCAATTACACAATCACAAATTAACGGATTAATTTATAAATAAAAAATGTGTCCCCCCCCCCCCCCCAAATCTGTAGTATCAAGCTGCAATTTCACTCCAGAATCACAGATGAATGGAATTATTTAGGTATAAATGAACATGAACACCCCAAAATCTGTCGTTTCAGGGCTTAATTTCACAATCAAGGATTAACGGATAAATTAATGTATAAAAGAACATGAACACCCCAAAATCACTAGTATGAGACCACAATTTCACCCCAATTACTGAAACAAATGGAATTACTACAGTGTGAATAAAGTCTCTCTATTATATCCATACACTATCTCTAAGCTGTCCCTGAACTATTCAAAATTAATATTTAGTGAATAAAGTCTTTCCTAAACACTGTCCCTAGTGCCTTTAACATCTCTTCTCGCACTAAATTCACTTTAAATTGCGGAGACTGGGCAGGATGAGGCTTTTTATAGGGCTGTGACATCACTGGGGCTGGCTATCTGCTGATTGGCTGTCTGCATGGCATTATGGGTGATCCCTCGTTCCCGGGCCATTTTAGAAAAAAATCAGATTCATTACCACAAAGCGTGAGGAATTTCGGATTTGTAGCGAATCAAAGTTTTTCTGAAATTCCAATCGATCTCCACTTCGTCAACTCCAATTTGTTCAACACTACCTATATCTCTAGCTGTTTCCAATCCAGAGATATGAGCAGCTAAAACAGCTACACTCATGCCCTACAGTAAGGTGGAGGGGGGGGGGGGGGGGGGGCAGTAGCAGAGGTGACAGGGGGAGATTTATCGAAACTATTGCAAAAGGAAACTTGCTTAGTTGCCCCTAACAACCAATCAGATACCACCTTTCATTTTCCAAGGGAGGTCTGTAAAAATCAATGTGGAATCTGATTTGTTGCTAGGGGTAACTAATCCAGTTCTCCTTTGTACCAGTTTTGATAAATCTCCCCCAATATACCTAGTCTCATATATGAAGTTGTGTGAGACTTTTAATAAATACTCTGCAAAAGAAAAAAAGCCAAATGAAATATGTCAGTCTAATTTTATGGCCAAAAACAGATGAGCTTAATAAATGTGCCCGATGGTTTTGCTCTGGAATTTTTGGTTTATTCAGAAAAAAAAACATTAGGACCCCCTAACATTTTTTTTCTTGTCCCCTGTTTTTAATGACATATTTTTCAGTAACATTGTTTATCTGAGTGAACCATGTTTTTGTTTCCTGACATTCTTCCCCTATAGAGGATATGTGAAAATGCTAGAAGAAATACAAAAAGCTTCATCATGCTGAGTTTTCCAAAAAATGCCAAGGAGCCTAAAACATCATCTAATGAAAACAAAATGCCAGTAGTATAAAAAAAATAATAATAATGTGTGTCCTGCATTTTACATTTCCCACAGAAGTATTGCTAACATTTAAGTCAGATGTTTTACTGCAAAAAGAGGACAAAAAATTGTAGGTGCAAAATACATAATTAACTGCTCATGCAAACGACCGTATGTATTTTGCTGTCCGCAAAAAACAGATCCGCAAAAAATACGGATGAAGTCTGTGTCCATTCCTTACAGCTGCCCCCTCCCTAATAGAACAGTCCTATCCTTGTCTGTAATGCGAACAATGATAGGACATGTTCTATTTTTTTGTGGAACGGACATACCGACATGCACACGGAGTAACTTCTGTTTTTTTTTGTGTGACCCCATTGAAATGAATGGTTCCGCATACGATCCGCAAAAAGAATAGACATGGCAAAAAAAAATTGTGTGCATGAGCCCTAAATATGTAAAACTGATAAAAAATGACATTTCAAAATGTATCATTATTCATCTGCACCTGTACAGTGTGAATAAGGGCTCATACAAAAAAAAGGTGTATTGTCGCATGTTTTTGCGGGTCTGCATCCGTATGTACGATTCATGACTCCGTAAAAATATAGAACATGTACTATTCTTCACAAAATGGACAGGGATAGGACACTTCTAAAGAAGAACGGCCATTCTGTTCTGCAAAATGTGGAATGCACACGGCCGGCTTCTGTCTGATGTGGATCTGTAATTTGCAGATCGCGAATATGGCAACGGCCGTGTGCATGAGCCCTAAGGATTAAGGCAAGGCTTCATCCATAGTGTTTATATCTAATTGTTTTATTCAACATTTTGTTGGAAAAAAGCTGTGTGCAAAAAAATAGAAAATAATGAAGAACACTACATTTCTTGTGATGTTTCCCCTTATTTTTGCTGTGTTTTCTGAGTCCATGATGTCGCTTCTAGAATGCAGCATGCTCTAGGTTTGTTTTGTTTTTTCAGGTGTTATACCACGGGCTTCTCTTTAGAAAAAGAAATGCCCAGTCAAACTGCTAAAAGTAATGCAACTGCACAAATGCTTCTAAAAAAAAGTTTGAGGTTTCCCAAGTTGCCAAAAACAGCCTAAAAAATTGAGAAATAAAATGTACATTTAATAGCGAACAGTCCATTGGAATAGCTTGGAAATTTTATTTTTGTTTTTGCTTTATTTTTCCCCAAAACCCTTCCCACTGTTAGGGCACAAGCAAATGACATTGTGTAGCCCGTGCCCGTGCTGGAGACAGCAAATAGTGGTCTGCAATGTACGGGCACTGGCCGTGTGCAGGCTGTTTGGGGATGCAGACCAATTCACTTCAATGCGTCCACAATCTACAAGAAACGTTCCGCACCACAAAACATAGAACATAACACGTGTGGAGGCACCAGCCGAAATACCACAGAAGCACTCCATAGTACTTCAGTAGGCTTCTGCTCTATGCCTCTGCTCCACACCGTTCCGTATCTTACAGATTGCGGATCCATTCAAGTGAATATGTCAGCATCCGTGTTACGGAGCTCACACAGCCGGTGTCTGAATATTACGGACCCGCTGTTTGCAAACTGCAAAGAGACCATGTGCTGCACACTTTTATGTGCATGAGCCTTTATTTAGGGAGGGAAATCACCATCTGAATGACTGGAGTAGTAGTCATTGTGAGGCTAATGTCCAGGTGAGGATCTCTCACTATTGTTATGTGGACAATCGCACGTCTGTGAATGTGGTAGACGATACACAAGGCGCGGCCTCATCTACACATTATAGAAGAACATTGGTTGCATTTCTTTGCAATTTTATTCAGTCACCAAAACTTATTTCACAATAGATCTTCTATGGATAATAATACAAAGATTAAGCACAAACAATAGTAAATAATCAATCCCCCACCCATCCACAGGAACTCCCCCCCCCCCCCCCCCGAGAAAAATAACTGGGAAAAAAAATCAATTCAAATATTTTCCCAACCATTTCGACCATAATGAAAAAATTGTCTCCAATTCTTCATGATATTCATAGTATAGCTTCTCATAAATGCAAAGCAGATTTACTGCAAGACTCTGAGCCTCAAAACCGTGTGGATCACAGTAGAGTCTTGAGGCCTACAAGTATTTTTACTTTTTTCCCTATTATACCACTACTACTCTCAATGATAGAATTAAAGGGGTTATCCTGGTAAATATGATTATCATTATCAGATCACCGGGTATACGAGTGCTGGCACCTCCACCGATCAGCTGTTATAGGGAGCGGATACACTCATCGGAGCTCTGGTGAGCACAGCTGGCTCCCAGCATCGCTCCAAGAACAGCTCCATACATTGTATAGTGACTGTGCTTGGTTTTGTCGCTCAGTCCCATTCACTTCAATAGGGCTAAGCTGCAACAAGACCATGTGACGATGTAAGGTGACATGACCTAGGAAGTGGCAGCAATGCTAACGGCAAAGGGGCCAGGATGTCGGATTCCTGACGATTTTATATTGATGACCTATCCTTAGCATAAGTCATCAATACTAATTACCAGATAACCCTTTTAATTGAATGAAATAACAACACAATATCATTTAGTTTTCTAATAGATGTAGACCAGTAGATATGAAGCTTGGGGCACAACTATGCAATATGGATTGGAATAGCATTAATACTTATATATCTAGGAGAAGAATACTCTTTAGTTGGATAGGTCTTTTTCAATAGCTTAGGAGTATAATGTACATTATAGAGCAAAAATAATTATGTTTGGGGCGGAGCCTGCACTGGAGCTGAATGGCTGCGTGAAGTGTAGCTCTGCAGTGAACAATTCCCTTTTAAAGAGCCTCTATCTTTAGCACAGCGATCCCGACATGGTCAAGATCGGGGGCCCAAGACCCGCTGACACACAGGAACAAGCTAAGACACTGAATCAGTCTGGAGACATGGAAAAATTCATTAAAAAAGGCGCTCAGACATATGTGGCAAGGGATTCCAAAATGGCGCCCGAGGCACCTCGCACGCCGAGGAGCAAACAACATGCTGGGACTCCCGCTGATAAGGTAAGAGAGGATTCCCCAGAGGCTGACACTCTCCCAATATCAAGATCATTCTTGAAAGAGGCTTTAACAGAAGCCCTGGGGCCTCTCAAAACGGATATTACCTCCATCAAAGAGGATATGCGACATATAGGGAGAAGGGTGGAGGCGCTGGAAGAAGCGCACATCGCAATCACGGCACACCAGAACGCAATCTCCTCTAACATGACCCAATATCAAAAACACCTGAGCTCCCTTTACACAATGTTGGAGGATCAAGAAAACGGGCAGGCGCAACAACCTGCGCTTCAGAGGTATCCCTGAATCTGTGGGCCCTGAAGAGATACCTAAAACTGTAATGCAAATCTTCTTGAAACTCCTGGGCCCTGACTCATCACACAAAGTCATCATTGAGCGAGCCCACAGGGCACTCCGCCCCATACCTCAACCAGCAGAACCGCCAAGGGATATGATCTGCAAATTCTTACATTTCCCAGCCAAAGAGGCAATAATTAATAGTGCAAGAAACACCCCACAACTGACCTAGGAAGATAACCCCATCTCCATCTATCAAGATCTAGCCCAATCCACATTAAAGAAGCGCAGAGCACTAAAGCCGCTCACTGACTGGCTGCGGAATAAATAAGTCATGTACAGATGGCTATTCCCATTTGGTCGCAGGATATCCATCTTATCACACGGAGACTTGGATAAAGCATATGAGCTTCTACACTATTTCACCACTGCCCATTGAAAACTGGGAAACTGTCCAGGACATCTCCGACCTACAGAACTTGCCCACAGTTGATCCTTGGGAGACACTACGTACACAAAAATCTCAAAGATCCAAGAGAAATCGCCATGCTTCATCATCCAAGCGACTGTCACTTACAGAAGATTAAGAAGACCTACTGTATATTCCATTTCAGAGACCCCAATATCCAGCTTCTGCATGCGCAAGCTATTTTTAAGTATAGTATAAATGTATCCCTTATTCATACTACTGTCAGCCCTTTGATAGGTACCCCTCCAGATCTAAGCCCCTAGCCATGTTGGGCTCCAAGTCTAAGATTTAAATGAGGGTGCTTCACTACCGTACACTGGGAAGTGAACCCTTCCCCCCCCCATGCTTTAAGAGCATGAATTCTCTAACACTCAAAAGGTTTATTTGACTTGTTCTTGTTTTTATGTATTTTGTTTTTCGTTTCTTGACAGGAGACACAAGATTGCACTTCTTTTAGTTCAGTGGGAGAGACGTCGCCCAGGAAATACCGCCGCTCCACCTCGGGAGGCTAAGTACTTAACAAAAACAATCATACTCATCTTTAAGACACTCACTAGATTCAAATACCCTTCTCAACCTATAAACCAATGGCTGATATCTATGTAACTTCATTTAATGTCAAAGGGTTTAATTCCCCTTCAAAGCGCAGCCAGATTTTATCATATGCTAAAAAATAAAATTTTCAGTCTTGTTTCTTCAAGAAACCCATTTTAAATTTGACAAATACACCAACCTTTCCCATTCATCTTACACACAATGGTTCCATTGCGGTTCAAATTCATCAGCGGAAATTCATCAGAGGTGTGAGCATCGGATTCCGCAAGCGCCTCCCATTTACATATGTATCACATGTCCAAGATACCGAGGGTAGATATATTCTGGTCAAAGCTCTATAGCTAATCAAATGTATACCTTCTTGAATGTATATGCACCCAATGTCAACCAAGTCCCTTGGCTGATGGAGGTCTTCCCCTTCTAGAGCAACATGGAGAGGGTGTGATGGTGTTTGGGGGAGATATTAACCTAACGCTTGAACCTTCTCTGGATTCTTCATCCAATAAATCGTCAATTTCCACCAAGGCCTTTAAAAGCTTAAAAAGGAAACTGCATCAGAGCTCTTTATGTGATGCTTGGAGACTTTTGAATCCCTCCAGACATGATTACACCTTCTTCTCTCCTCCACATGGCTCATATCAAAGGCTCGACTATATATTTATATCTAAAGAACATTTACAACTTTGCTCTAGAGCCCAAATAGGTAATATTCTACTTTCTGACCACTCTCCTGTGTTCCTCACTATCTTAGCCCCCTCCTTATCCCCATGAGCTTTTAGATGGTGATTAAATGAACAACTACTTGCCCCAGGGAAACTTTTGGAACGCTCAGAAGTTATTAGAGGAATTTTCTTTCCTTGAACTCTCTCCCAGAGACCTCGCCACATATATTATGGGATTCCCACAAAGCATATATAAGAGGACAATTTATTAGTTTAGGCTCCCAGCTTAAAAAAGACAGAAGGGCCCAGGTGGAGGATTTGCTTTCTAAAATTTGTCAATTAGATAGTTTACATTAAAAAAAACTCTTCTTGATTCACACCTGAAGGAACTTACTGAACTGAGAGTCTCCCTAAAGAATCTCCTTAACGTACAATCAGCTTAATATTACCTCCATTCACAATTTAAATATTTCTCCCATGGTTATAAGGCCTCTAAATTTATGATGCAACATATCAAACAGAGAAAGTCCCACAATTACATCCATAGAGTTAAAACCAAAGAGAGCAAAGAAGTCTTTACTACCCCCGATATTGCACAACAATTTCATAAATACTTCATCCCCTTCCCTCTACTTAGGAGACAATAACATCTTTCCTCTCCTTTCTCTCACTACCTACCCTGTCATCCTCAAAAAAACAAGTCCTACAGACTCCATTTTCCATAGAGGAATTGGAAATGGCCATTAAACTCCTACCTAAAGGGAAAAGTCCAGGCCCTGATGGCTTTCCAGCCTTATACTATAGCACATTTTATAAAACACTGGGTCCATATCTATTATCATTATGTAATAGCTCTCTCTCTGGAGTCCCACTTTCAGGCGATATGACTAGAGCCCATATACTCTGATCCCCAAGGAGGGAAAAGATGGTTCTCAATGTGCAAACTACTGCCCTTTTAAACTTAGACTTGAAACTACTAGCCAAGATGTTGGCCACCAGATTATCTAAGCTCCTTCCACTGTTAATTCATAGAGACCAGTTAGGTTTCATTCAAGGGAGGGAGGGAGGGCAAAGATAATACGACAAGGGTTCTGAATGCCATCTTCTATGCCGAAAAGACAAATCATCCTCTTGTGCTTATCAGTACCGATGCCGAGAAGGCATTTGATAGAGTCAACTGGGACTATATGAGAGAGGTACTGAAAATCTTCGGTATTCCCGACACTTTATCAATGCCACCTTCTCCCTCTACACACATGCCTCAGCCTCAATTATTATTAATGATTCTCTCTCCCCTTCCTTCACTATACGAAATGGCACAATACAGGGCTGCCCCCTTTCACCATTTCTCTTCATATTTGTGATGGTAACTAGAAGTAACAGAGAAATTGAAGGACTTCTTCTTGGCCACCAGAACCATAAAGTAGCTGCCTTTGCGGATGATCTACTTGTTATGACCACCAACCCAATCAAATCCTTACCACACATTTACAATTGTCTCAACCGATTTAGCCTTCTTTCTGACTATAAAATAGTCAATATGAATAATTCACACATACTAAGTATCAACATACCGGAACCCACTAAAACAAATCTAATGGCTATCTCCCCATTTAATTGGAACACACCTTACATTACCTACCTCGGAGTGAAGATAGAACTAAACCCCTCCTCACTTTTTTAACTTAACTACACCCCCCTCTTACGCTCTATAGAAGATCAACTGTCAAACCTTACTACACCAGGAGGTCTGCTATATAACTACCATCATTTCTTTGCCCCAGAATATCAGAAGGGCAATTACCATTAGTGAAACCTGCAACAACTTATTTTTTATTCAAATTGAAGTTTGTGAAGATCTGATCACTTATCTTTAGTCCCCTGATGAACCAGTTTTTACGAATACTGGGGAAACGCGTCGGGACAAGCTGCTAAGAAGGGACAAACATCTTCAATACTCACAGGCAGGGTAATACTAGGCGACAGCGAGGGCTTAACCACCGAGAGGTGGGATCACCCCTTTCGGGGCGGGTGCTCCGCCTGTAGGCAGGGGAATATTGAGGGACGCATTAGGGATTTGGTGTCCCCCCCCCTCATCTATCCCCGGCCCAGACTTCACCTCTTGTTCACCGTCTGGCCAGGTCCACAGTCATCTAACTGTAAGTTGTCATCATTTTTTATATATCGGACTGTACTATCCTGGATACGTCCAAAGTAAGGCCTTGTCTATCTATTTGAATTAGCCTAATATTATATCTAGATGGGGCAATATTTTACCAATGATAGTAAAAGTTATGTTTTCGATGAAAAGTCATTTCTCTCTGTGACACAATATATTGATACTTTTCTAAACCCTATGAATACTACTGTGATTTGATTGCAACTGTCCAACCTAGATAAATTCAAACTGTACTGGTTTGTCAGGAAAAACTTAGTCACATCACAGGAAAAACTTAGTCCGTATCCTGAGTTATATTGCAGAGCGAGTCTTATAACGAGATTGATCTTCTGGCTCAGTGATTCTGAGGAGAAATCTTGGGTCTCAATGGAACACACCGATTTTAATCTCCCCTTCTCAAGCCTAATAGTAGGTTCTGCCATTGCTCGTGACCTGGACAAGTCGTCTAACCCAATTATTAAAACTACCCTCTCAACATGGAATTGGCTACAAACATCTAACCTTTCCATTCCCCTCCCTTCACCCCTAATACAAATTCATGACATTCTAGCATTTGCCCCATCAACCTTACTAAAAAGTCTACCCCCTTCCACTCGAAATTCCACGATGGGGGTAATATCGCTTTACAATGAAGAAGGAGAATTTCTGAAGGGAGATGAAATCTTGCATTTGTTCCCAGAGTGTAAGTTTCCTCCACCCCTGGTTTCATTCCTCATATCATTTGTAAAAAATATCCCTAGAAATGCACTCTTAAGACCTTTGACGTGGTTAGAGGACCTCATCTTAAATCGTGTAAGAAAAACCAAGCTGATATCTCAAATTTATAAAAAGCTAATTTCCCCAGTACTCTTACATAAACCAGCATTTATTGGTCTCTGGGAGAGGGATCTGGAGACTTCCTTCACCCATAAAAACTTATCACACCTCCTTATAACACCTCATAAGTCATCAATATGTGTGCGAACAAGGGAGAATGTCTATAAGATCCTAACCCGTTGGTACAAGACCCCAGAGCTAACATGTCTCTATAACCCAGATAACTTGGACTCATGTTGGAGATGTCTGTCCGAAAGAGAAACCTTTTCCACATCTGGTGGACCTGCCCCTCCATACAATCATGGTGGTCGGAGATTTTTAGTTAAGCTAACAGTATCTGCAATGTTAACATAAAGATGACACCCCAACTGGCCCTGTTAGACACCCCTCCTGAGATTGAATCAGGAAATTCCCCACCACTTTATAGGTCCCTTTTGAGCGCAGCGCACTTACTAATTCCCTGCTTTTGGCTGTCCTCTTACCTTCCTTCAATGTCTCAATGGATTAGTAAAGTGGATCAGTTATATAGATTTGAAGAAATAGCCGCCTGGGAAGATCGTAAGATCCACCAGTTCAGATCACATTGGCAAAAATGGGCCGAATACAGAAAATTGTGACCGATCACAGGTATTGCCGTTTCCTCCCAAAAATAGGCTGAACAAGCTCAACATTTAAAGTCCCTTGGCCTAGTACCCCCTAAGTGCCTTATTCACATTGGCTTAGTAATCTACCTCCTGTCTTTGTTAACTCAGGTTTTTCACGGCTATATACTGTATGTATACAAAATGAAATTGTGACATCTGCTTTCTTTTATTGACCATGTTTGTACACTTCAGCTGATGTTTTGAATACATAAAAAAATAAAAAATAATAATTATTATTATATTACTCTGGTTACATTATTCTGGGATATTCTAGGAATCATTTACAGAGCATTCAACCACAGGTCCTGGTCTATGTTATTTTCCATCCTGTAGTCTACAGTTCTTTTGCCCAACCAAATAATAAAATGTTGTCAATAATATTTTCTAATTTTAATATTAATCAATGTATGAAATAACCCTTCTGGGGTCCACATCCGATTGTATTTTACACACATGTTGTACCTGTAGATGTCGTAAGAAACACTTATCATCCAACCCAAATTCACCTGTGAAAACAAACAAGCTGTGATATCAGGGCATTTATAATTACATTACCTGTGTTCTTATTCATTTGACAAACTGAGTTTATCCATTCTATGAATCCCAAATCACTTTCTATAATCTGTGGTAATAAATAAATAAAATAAAAATCTGTATTAATACATTTGAAATATTGGTAAATCCACCGCACTCCTATCAAGGGTAGAGTTGAAGTGTTCAACCTAAATTGTTCATCCTAAATTGTTCCCTTCCCAAATCAAATCTCAAGTTTCTCTTTTGGATTTATTTATTTTTGACCCAAACCCCTAAACTGGTATGTGGGGGGAGCACAATCACCATCTGAATGACTGGAGTAGTTGTCATTGTGAGGCTAAAGTCCAGTTGAGGATCTCTCTCTATTGTTGTGTGGACAATCACACGTCTCTGTGAATGTGGTAGACGATACACAAGGCGCGGCCTCATCTACACATTTTGGTTGAATATTTGTGGAACTTTATCATTTTAATTTAACCCACTGAAAACAAGTTAATTTTTTTCACCATTTATTAGATTTCATGCTAATTTAAAGAACTCAATATACAACCAAGCTTGGTTCATAACAATACGATAAGTATTTCACCTTTTCTCCTCTGCATTTTAAAATATATAACTTTTAAAACCGTTTTGTAGTGATTCTGCCTTTTTTTTGGGGGGGGGGCATTTTTTGCATTTTCTGGTGTTCACTGTGCAGTACTAGTGACATAATAACTATTCTATGGGTCAGTGTGATTATAACAATTGAAAATGTATATATATTTATACTGTATATATCTTTTCTTTATTAATCTTTTTTTATGATAAAACCTTTTTAGGACCTATGGATAATGAAAGTCTGATAATCTTTTATACTGGATATAATCTTGAGTATTTCATATATGTGAATTACAGATGGAAAGTAGAGATGAGCGAAGTATTGAAAAATTTGATTCGCTGCTTCGCCGACTTAAAAAAATAAAATCACTTTGTGACAAATGACTTTGTCACGAAGCTCATTTCTTTGTAAGTAATTAGTGCAATGCCAGGGAGCAGAATTTGAGCCCCCCTCATCCCCCCAGTTGTTTTGATCATATATGAGTGCAGCATCTGACAGCAATAATGCAGTGAAAAAAATAATAATAATTAAATAATGAAATTATACTTACCTCATCAATTTGATCGCAAAGAGCTGTACCCCGCCATCTTGATTGAAGATCTAGTGCAAAATCTTGCATGGCCTGTGATGACTAGTGTTGATCGTGAATATACTATTTGCAAAAGAAAATTTGCGAATATTGACACTTTGAGAAATTGCGAATATCTAGAATATAGTGCTATACACTCACCTAAAGAATTATTAGGAACACTGTTCTATTTCTCATTAATGCAATTATCTAGTCAACCAATCACATGGCAGTTGCTTCAATGCTTTTAGGGGTGTGGTCCTGGTCAAGACAATCTCCTGAAATCCAAACTGAATTCAGAATGGGAAAGAAAGGTGATTTAAGCTATTTTGAGCGTGGCATGGTTGTTGGTGCCAGACGGGCCGGTCTGAGTATTTCACAATCTGCTCAGTTACTGGGATTTTCACACAGAAACATTTCTAGGGTTTACAAAGAATGGTGTGAAAAGGGAAAAACATCCAGTATGCGGCAGTCCTGTGGGCAAAAATGCCTTGTGGATGCTAGAGGTCAGAGGAGAATGGGCCGACTGATTCAAGCTGACAGAAGAGCAACATTGACTGAAATAACCACTCGTTACAACCGAGGTATGCAGCAAAGCATTTGTGAAGTCACAACACGCACAACCTTGAGGCGGATGGGCTACAACAGCAGAAGACCCCACCGGGTACCACTCATCTCCACTACAAATAGGAAAAAGAGGCTACAATTTGCACAAGCTCACCAAAATTGGACTGTTGAAGACTGGAAAAATGTTGCCTGGTCCGATGAGTCTCGATTTCTGTTGAGACATTCAAATGGTAGAGTCCGAATTTGGTGTAAACAGAATGAGAACATGTATCCATCCTCTGATGGCTACTTCTAGCAGAATAATGCACCATGTCACAAAGCTCGAATCATTTCAAATTGGTTTCTTCAACATGACAATGAGTTCACTGTACTAAAATGGCCCCCACAGTCACCAGATCTCAACCCAATAGAGCATCTTTGGGATGTGGTGGAACGGGAGCTTCGTGTCCTGGATGTGCATCCCTCAAATCTCCATCAACTGCAAGATGCTATCCTATCAATATGGGCTAACATTTTTAAAGAATGCTATCAGCACCTTGTTGAATCAATGCCACATAGAATTTAGGCAGTTCTGAAGGCAAAAGGGGGTCCAACACCGTATTCGTATGGTGTTCCTAATAATTCTTTAGGTGAGTGTATATTCGTAATTGCGAATATTCTAGATTTTTTTTTCAACAGTACCCATGATCCCTCACTGCTTCTTGCTTGTGGGCCAATGAGAAGGCTGCAATATCTTTGACTTTAGGAGTAGTGTTGATCGCGAACTTTCGTAACGCAAATTTATATCGCAAATTTCCAGATTGCCGATTTTTGAAATCAAGAGAATAATGACTGGAGATCACGATTCTCGAATTCGCGAATATATGACAAATATTTCCCAAATATTCACAAAATATCGCAAATTAGAATATTGCCCCTGCCGCTCATCACTGGTGATGAAGCCATCACATCGTCTGGAATGTTGACATCACACGTCACTGAGCGCTGGATTTCTTGTGAGATTTTCAATCAAGATGGAGGTGACCAGCTCGTCACGCTCAAACACATTTTGTAAGTATGATTTTTTTATTTTTTTATTTACCACCAATCAGAGAAAATCGATTCGCTACCATAAAGCAAAAGAAAATTTGTCTTAATGGTGATTCAAATTTTCCTAGAAATTCTGATTTAATTCCACTTTGTAGAGTTTGATTAGCTCAAGCAGGGGATGGATGGAAAGTATCTCATCAGGATGTACAATGCTTATTGTTTACACTGATTCTCATATGAAAAGGTCTCAGAGTATCCCAGGAATCTCTTACAGATGCTAAATAGTTGTGTGGACAATAGGTCTATACCCTGAAAATACAATGTGTAAATGAAGGACTATCTCAGGAGGCCAGAAAATGCTAAATGGTTGATGAGAAAGAAGCACCATTGTTCTTCAATTGTATAGGGAAATGAGGGAAGCCAGATCTGATGATGAAAGGTTTCATTGATTGGTGGGACTGGGCATCTTCTGGGGAGAAGAGGAGGAGCAGATAGCTGTAAGGGGTATAAAAAGCATGGCTCAAAAAGCTGAAATACACCAAGGGAAGTTGCTTAGATCACTGACTTCAGGAGAAGACACTGACTGGAGATCATATCCTGTGGAATTTGTGGAGGGTCCATTTCTGTTAAGTATCACTGAACTGAATGTAAGTGGAAGGAATTATAAGATATTGTATCTGTGCTGTGTATAAGACAATGTGTCTCTGTCTTTAATGTCTCCATGTATATTTAAATATGACTTACATTATAACCATAGTGTAAATACGACGTAAATGCAGCATTAAAACTCTTAATCTAGAAATTTCACGAGATTGTTAGAATTTTTTGAATGTGGGTTTCCATAACTAATATAAACAAGGCAGCAGCCAACTGCCAATGTGAATATGGAATGAATCAGACAGCGTAGGGTTTGTGGGTTATAGTAGTATGAAGAAATAGATAAGATAAACACAGGGGACAATGGAACGTCTCTAATACTCTCCACAGGAAAAATCCAAACCACTCTGTCTAATGCTTTCCCAGCATGTGTTCCAAGTAAAACTAGCAGTGTCTTATGTTTCTCCATGTAATAGACGGAGAGGATGACACATGTAGTATAAGACGTCTCATCCCTGCTCTGAAACCATAAGAGCTTTTGATCATTTATGCAGGTTGTAGTTAATATCTGGGAAAAGGGGGGGGGGGGGGTATGTGATATTTCTAGATATCTGTATTGCTACCACGTCCCTCTCCTTACTTAATTGATTTCTGTGGCACTTATGAACTAGAAGAAATTTATAATTTATGGTTTGTTTTATTTCTGCTCACTATTTGCCAACCAAGTCACACTGTTTGCTGTAATGTGTGACTTGGTTGCTGGAAATTCTGGTTATGTATCTAGGGCAATGTTTCAGTGTGGCAGTGCACAGTGTGTCTATCTAATCTGGTTCCAAAGGGGTTAATTCCCAATCTGTGTCTAAATCTGCACCTTTTTTTTATGTCCTCATTAGTCTTGCCTTTTAGTTCCTGAGTTCTATCTGATGTTCTCTCTGAATTGTATGGCCAGAACAGGGCTTGTTGGTTTTTATTTTTGTCTTTGTCTGGGTTTCAGAAATCTAGATCCAAATCTAAATAAGTTTGAAGTCCATGTCTTTGTTTCTCTTGCCCTATAGGTTATCTGCCTTCAACCTGGATTCTAGCCTTGCTGTTTTTTTTAAGTTTAAGGCATAGTGGTCAAACAAAATTCATAACACTGTAATTTTGGTGCCAGCTTTAAGTTTTTTTGGTGACGCTAAATCGCTATTTTGAATGTGGACATTACTTGTGACTTTTTATGGCACAAAACTAAGTAGAAAATGTTATAAATGTCCCTCATATTGTTTGTCCAATTTCTAGATGCTTTCTCTAATAAGAAAACCACTTTTATAACTAGAAGAGGAATTCTCCAGTTTCTATGTACTTAGAGACTCCTAACTGGCACTTTGAACCAACAGTGCAATGTACTAAATAAAATCTAGTAACAGTCTTACTTTAATCTGAGATGTTAACAATTTTTGATTGACAACAATTTTTTTTTACGTTGGCAAATTTTGCTTTCTATGGATAAAGTTGATTTTATGTTACTGGATATTTATTACACCTTTGTACTTTTTGTGTGTTACTATAAAAAGAGAATCTCTCATCTTATAAAAATTATTTTGTTTCCAGGTGAAGACTGGATGAGAGGCTTCCAAAGATGCCTAAAGTTACCTCCCTCTCATAAAGTAGAAGATAATCATCCACAGATTGTCAATAATAGAACTGGATATAGACTGGGTGAGATGTCTGCGAGTTCTCAAAGTGGAAAACATTTTGAAGATAAATCTTATCTTTATATGCACAAGAAAATTCACAAGGATGAAAGGCCATTTCCATGTTCAGAATATGAGAAAGTTGTTAATACAAAAGCATATATTGTTGAATATCAGAGAATTCACACAGGAGAGAAGCTGATTCCATGTCCAGAATGCGGGAAGCGTTTTAAGAGTAAGAATGATATTATGATACATCTGAAAACTCACACAGGAGAAAAGACAAATTGCTCCTCAGAATGTGGAAAAACTTTTACTCAAAAATCACATCTTGTTCAACATCTCAGAATCCACACAGGAGAGAAGTCACAATCATGTGCAGAATGTGGGAAGTGTTTTAGTGATAAATCAAATCTTGTGAGACACCAGAGAATTCACACAGGGGTGAAGCCATTTTCATGTCCTGAATGTTGGAAATGTTTTAGTCACAAATCACACTTTGATATACATCTAAGAACTCACACAGGAGTGAAGCCATATTTATGTACTGAATGTGGTAAATGTTTTAGTGAGAAATCAAGTCTTATTAAACATCAGAAAACTCACACGGGAGAGAAGCCATTTTCATGTTCTGAATGTGAGAAATGTTTTAGTCAGAAATCAAATCTTACTGGACATCAGAGAATTCACACAAGAGAGAAGCCATATTCATGTCCTGAATGTGGGAAATGTTTTTATCGGAAATCACATCTTCATATACATCAGAGAACTCACACAGGAGAGAAACCATATCCATGTCCTAAATGTGAGAAATGGTTTGCTGAGAAAACTAGTTTTAATAGACATCAGAAAGCTCATACAGGAGAGAAGCCATTTTCATGTCCTGAATGTGGGGAGAGTTTTACTGACAAACCAAGACTTATTAAACATCAGAGAACTCATACAGGAGAGAAGCCATTTTCATGTCCTGAATGTGAGAAATGTTTTAGTGATAAATCAAATCTTGTTAAACATCAGAGAATTCACACAGGGGAGAAGCCATATTCATGTGTTGAATGTGGCATATGTTTTAGTCAAAAATCAAGTATTGTTAGACATCAGAGAATTCACACAAAAGAGAAGCCATATTAATGCATAGAATGTGAAAAATGTTTCAAACTTAAAAAAAATCTTGTCTATCATCTGAGAATTCACAAGGGAGAATCAATATGTGTCTAAATGTCCAATTATCACATAAGAGAACCTGCTAATGTGACAATCCATTAAAATGTGTGGACTGTGATAGATTAGGCATATGTGAAGATCTACTACCTAAAGCTATGTTCTGATATATAATTCTCTAAAGATTGTTGCCTATAAAGGGTGAAATGACAAGGATCAGAGTTATTTCTGATCCTTGTCATTATGACCGGGTTCAGTTATGTTTCATAGCCAGCATCTGCTCTGTATGGAGCAAGCTCAGATCATGGGCCTGGCTTATACATTCCCATAAGGAAATTATCTACATTTATGTAACTTGCACTAAGTGCATCAATTTAAGGTTTTTATTTGTGTAGGTTTAGAGAATCAGATCCTTTCCTCCCAAAATATTTCCTCACCAGTCCATAGGTTAAGTGTGGCATTATAATGTGACCCAATATACTTTATTGGCCACCTCTATTGTAATTTCATTGGTGGCCAGTGTGCGGCCTTCCCTCTCCCCCCCCCCCCCCCTGCCCGATCATTGGTGGCAGCGGAGAGTTCCGATCGGAGTCCCAGTTTAATCGCTGGGGCTCCGATCGGTAACCATGGCAACCAGGACGCTAGTGCAGGCCTGGTTGCCATGGTTACTTAGCAATATTACAATATTAGAAGCATCATACTTACCTGCTGCGCTGTCTGTGACCGGCCGGGAGCTCCTCCTACTGGTAAGTGACAGGTCTGTGCGGCGCATTGCTTAACTATCTGTCACTTACCAGTAGGAGGAGCTCCCTCAGGTGCGGGTTAATTGTGCGGATCACAGCCCCCTGTAAGAGATCGGGTGCTGCCAGGCAGCAGGGGGCAGTCATGTACACAGTTCGTAGTATATTCTAACTAGAAGTGTCCCCATCACTATGGGAACGCCTCTGTGTTAGAATATACTGTTGGATATGAGTTTTCACAAAGTGAAAACTCATCTCTGAAAAAGCTTTTATGCAGACGGATCTTCGGATCCGTCTGTATGAAAGTAACCTACGGCCACGGATCACGGACGCGGATGCCAATCTTGTGTGCATCCGTGTTCTTTCACGGACCCATTGACTTGATGGGTCCCATTACTGAAATTCAGATCCAAGTCCACTTCGTTAACTTCGATTCGCTCAGCACTACTAGTGAACTAGAACTTATTGCTCAGGTACCTTCCCACATAGGAAGGTGCCTAAAATATCATAGTACGCGGGCAGAATTATAATCTAACTAATTATATACAATCATTAACTACTAAAAAGTACCTTAGATGTATTCACTTACTGGTGTGACAGATGGTTACCTCATAATATACACACAAAGATGCCGCATGCCACATGCTAATGAGCTTATTTGAGTCCAGCGTGATGTCATTGAGTCCAGCGTATATTTAATTCAGAGCTATAGCCACTCCCCTGCCCACCTGCTGCTGATTCAGATGGAAAAAAACTGTCATTCAGCAGCAGGTGGGCGGGGAGAGTCAGGAGCTCATGAATATTCAGGACTCATCATTATCAGCTGGAGCTTTTCAATACAAGATGTTGGCAGATTGACTGGGTCAATTAAAGAAAGTGACCCAGCATTTTGCTAAGAGAATCAGTCACTTATTTATGTTGCCCTTAGTTAGGACACCATAGAAACATAGAATGTGTCGGCAGATAAGAACCATTTGGCCCATCTAGTCTGCCCAATATATCTGAATCGTATTAATAGTCCCTGGCCCTATCTTGTATGAAGGATAGCCTTATGCCTATCCCATGCATGCTTAAACTCCTTCACTGTATTTGCAGCTACCACTTCTGCAGGAAGGCTATTCCATGCATCCACTACTCTCTCAGTAAAGTAATACTTCCTTATATTACTTTTAAACCATTGCCCCTCTAATTTAAAACTGTGTCCTCTTGTGGTAGTTTTTCTCCTTTTAAATATGCTCTCCTCCTTTACCGAGTTGATTCCCTTTATGTATTTAAAAGTTTCTATCATATCCCCTCTGTCTCTTCTTTCTTCCAAGCTATACATATTAAGGTCCTTTAACCTTTCCTGGTAAGTTTTATCCTGCAATCCATGTACTAGTTTAGTAGCTCTTCTCTGAACTCTCTCTAAAGTATCTATATCCTTCTGGAGATATGGCCTCCAGTACTGCGCACAATACTCCAAGTGAGGTCTCACCAGTGTTCTGTACAGCGGCATAAGCACTTCACTCTTTCTACTGCTTATACATCTCCCTATACATCCAAGCATTCTGCTGGCATTTCGTGCTGCTCTATTACATTGTCTTCCCACCTTTAAGTCTTCTGAAATAATTACTCCTAAATCCCTTTCCTCAGATACTGAGGTCAGGACTGTGTCAAATATTCTATATTCTGCCCTTGGGTTTTTACGCCCCAGGTGCATTATCTTGCACTTATCCACATTAAATTTCAGTTGCCAGAGTTCTGACCATTCTTCTAGTTTTCCTAAATCCTTTTCCATTTGGCGTTTCCCTCCAGGAACATCAACCCTGTTACATATCATTGTGTCATCAGCAAAAAGACAAACCTTACCATAAAACTGGTGACAGGTTCCCTTTAAAGATTTGAGGAATTCCTCACCTGGATTATTAGAGGCCTAAATATTAAATATAATCAGATTTATTAACAATATTTAAAACTACTTTAAATCCTCTACCTGTTGGATGTTCTTATATTTTAGACACTTGACAAGTTTCACACTAGCGGCAGGGGAGTCCTGCAGGCTGTTCCGGCAGGTGAACAGCCTGTCGGATCTGTCCTGCCGCTAGTTCACGTGTGCCCCCGGACTGCCGCT
The DNA here is from genome assembly GCF_905171765.1 of Bufo bufo. Lineage (NCBI taxonomy): Eukaryota > Metazoa > Chordata > Amphibia > Anura > Bufonidae > Bufo > Bufo bufo. The sequence continues at coordinate 21,586,438 of NC_053391.1, read as the reverse complement.
CCATCCCCTTTGACTATAGTGGGGGCGGGGTTCTGGTGGCAGCACAACAGCGCACGGTGAGAGGCAGACGGACTAAAAGTATTGCAGTACTTTTAGTCCGGCTGCCTCTCGCCGTGCGCTGCCATGCCATTTTTGCACTCCCCTCCTGCCCCAACACACATAGCTCTGCAAACATACATGATGATCCCTCTATCCACAACTAAGGGACTTTTCCAGAGCTACTACTGCAGTGAATAGAGAGGATATTGTGCATCCCCAGTAGTAGTGGTGCCTTATCAAGCTCATTACATAAATACAGCACCAGAACCAAGCAAAGTACATGAAGACAGCATAGAACCGAGCTCATTAAATACTTACAGCACTAGAACCAAATGTGGCAGATACATTTGCAAGCAAAAGTATGTGAACCCTTTGGAATGATATGGATTTCTGCACAAATTGGTCATAAAATGTGATCTGATCTTCATCTAAGTCACAACTATAGACAATCACAGTCTGCTTAAACTAATAACACACAAAGAATTAAATGTTTCCATGTTTTTATTGAACACACCATGTAAACATTCACAGCGTAGGTGGAAAAAGTATGTGAACCCCTAGACTAATGACATCTCCAAGAGCTAATTGGAATGAGGTGTCAGCCAACTGGAGTCCAATCAATGAGATAAGATTGGAGGTGTTGGTTACAGCGGCCCTGCCCTATAAAAAACACACACCAGTTCTGGGTTTGCTTTTCGCAAGAAGCATTGCCTGATGTGAATGATGCCTTGCACAAAAGAGCTCTCCGAAGACCTACGATTATTAATTGTTGACTTGCATAAAGCTGGAAAGAGTTATAAAAGTATCTCCAAAAGCCTTGCTGTTCATCAGTCCACGGTAAGACAAATTGTCTATAAATGGAGAAAGTTCAGCACTGCTGCTACTCTCCCTAGGAGTGGCCGTCCTGTAAAGATGACTGCAAGAGCACAGCACAGACTGCTCAATGAGGTGAAGAAGAATCCTAGAGTGTCAGCTAAAGACTTACAAAAGTCTCTGGCATATGCTAACATCCCTGTTAGCTAATCTACGATACATAAAACACTAAACAAGAATGGATTTCATGGGAGGATACCACAGAGGAAGCCACTGCTGTCCAAAAAAACCATTGCTGCACATTTACAGTTTGCACAAGAGCACCTGGATGTTCCACAGCAGTACTGGCAAAATATTCTGTGGACAGATGAAACCAAAGTTGAGTTGTTTGGAAGAAACACACAACACTATGTGTGGAGAAAAAGAGGCACAGCACACCAACATCAAAGCCTCATCCCAACTGTGAAGTATGGTGGTGGGGGCATCATGGTTTGGGGCTGCTTTGCTACGTCAGGGCCTGCACAGATTGCTATCATCGAAAGAAAAGTGATTTCCCAAGTTTATCAAGACATTTTGCATGAGAACTTAAGGCCATCTGTCCACCAGCTGAAGCTCAACAGAAGATGGGTGTTGCAACAGGACAACGACTCAAAGCATAGAAGTAAATTAACAACAGAATGTCTTAAACAAAAGAAAATACGCCTTCTGGAGTGGCCCAGTCAGAGTCCTGACCTAAACCCGATTGAGATGCTGTGTTAGAAACCTCAAGAAAGCGATTCACACCAGACAAGAATATTGCTGAACTGAAACAGTTCTGTAAATAGGAATGGTCAAGAATTACTCCTGACCGTAGTGCCTGTCTGATCTGCAACTACAGGAAACGTTTGGTTGAAGTTATTGCTGCCAAAGGAGGTTCAACCAGTTATTAAATCCAAGGGTTCACATACTTTTTCCACCTGCACTGTGAATGTTTACATGGTGTGTTCAATAAAAACATGGTAACATTTAATTCTTTGTGTGTTATTAGTTTAACCACCTCCGGACCGCCTAACGCAGGATCGCGTTCCGGAGGTGGCAGCCCTGCGCAGAGTCACGCATATATGCGTCATCTCGCGAGACGCGAGATTTCCTGTGAACGCGCGCACACAGGCGCGCGCGCTCACAGGAACGGAAGGTAAGAGAGAAGGTAAGAGATGTGTTTTTTTTAACCCCTAACAGGTATATTAGACGCTGTTTTGATAACAGCGTCTAATATACCTGCTACCTGGTCCTCTGGTGGTCCCCTTTGTTTGGATCGACCACCAGAGGACACAGGTAGCTCAGTAAAGTAGCACCAAGCACCACTACACTACACTACACCCCCCCCCCCGTCACTTATTAACCCCTTATTAGCCCCTGATCACCCCATATAGACTCCCTGATTACCCCCCTGTCATTGATTACCCCCCTGTCATTGATTACCCCCCTGTCATTGATCAACCCCCTGTAAAGCTCCATTCAGACGTCCGCATGATTTTTACGGATCCACTGATAGCGCATCCGGACGTCTGAATGAAGCCTTACACGGGCGTGATCAATGACTGTGGTGATCACCCCATATAGACTCCCTGATCACCCCCCTGTCATTGATTACCCCCCTGTCATTGATTACCCCACTGTAAAGCTCCATTCAGACGTCCGCATGATTTTTACGGATCCACTGATAGATGGATCGGATCCGCAAAACGCATTCGGACGTCTGAATGAAGCCTTACACGGGCGTGATCAATGACTGTGGTGATCACCCCATATAGACTCCCTGATCACCCCCCTGTCATTGATTACCCCCCTGTAAAGCTCCATTCAGATGTCCGCATGATTTTTACGGATGCACTGATAGATGGATCGGATCCGCAAAACGCATCCGGACGTCTGAATGAAGCCTTACAGGGGCATGATCAATGACTGTGGTTATCACCCCATATAGACTCCCTGATCACCCCCCTGTCATTGATTACCCCCCTGTAAAGCTCCATTCAGATGTCCGCATGATTTTTACGGATGCACTGATAGATGGATCGGATCCGCAAAACGCATCCGGACGTCTGAATGAAGCCTTACAGGGGCATGATCAATGACTGTGGTTATCACCCCATATAGACTCCCTGATCACCCCCCTGTCATTGATTACCCCCCCTGTCATTGATTACCCCCCTGTAAAGCTCCATTCAGACGTCCGCATGATTTTTACGGATCCACTGATAGATGGATCGGATCCGCAAAACGCATCCGGACGTCTGAATGAAGCCTTACACGGACGTGATCAATGACTGTGGTGATCACCCCATATAGACTCCCTCATCACCCCCCTGTCATTGATTACCCCCCTGTCATTGATAACCCCCTGTAAAGCTCCATTCAGATGTCCGCATGATTTTTACGGATCCACTGATAGATGGATCGGATCCGCAAAACGCATACGGACGTCTGAATGAAGCCTTACACGGGCGTGATCAATGACTGTGGTAATCATCCCATATAGACTCCCTGATCACCCCCCTGTCATTGATCACCCCCCCTGTCATTGATCACCCCCCTGTCATTGATCACCCCTCTGTAAGGCTCCATTCAGACATTTTTTTTGGCCCAAGTTAGCGGAATTATTATTTCTTTTTCTTACAAAGTCTCATATTCCACTAACTTGTGTCAAAAAATAAAATCTCACATGAACTCACCATACCCCTCACGGAATCCAAATGCGTAAAATTTTTTAGACATTTATATTCCAGACTTCTTCTCACTCTTTAGGGCCCCTAGAATGCCAGGGCAGTATAAATACCCCACATGTGACCCCATTTCGGAAAGAAGACAGTCCCAGGTATTCCGTGAGGGGCATATTGAGTCCATGAAAGATTGAAATTTTTGTCCCAAGTTAGCGGAACGGGAGACTTTGTGAGAAAAAAATTAAAAATATCAATTTCCGCTAACTTGTGCCAAAAAAAAAAAATTTCTATGAACTCACCATGCCCCTCATTGAATACCTTGGGGTGTCTTCTTTCCAAAATGGGGTCACATGTGGGGTATTTATACTGCCCTGGCATTCTAGGGGCCCCAAAGCGTGAGAAGAAGTCTGGTATCCAAATGTCTAAAAATGCCCTCCTAAAAGGAATTTGGGCACCTTTGCGCATTTAGGCTGCAAAAAAGTGTCACACATCTGGTATCGCCGTACTCAGGAGAAGTTGGGGAATGTGTTTTGGGGTGTCATTTTACATATACCCATGCTGGGTGAGATAAATATCTTGGTCAAATGCCAACTTTGTATAAAAAAATGGGAAAAGTTGTCTTTTGCCAAGATATTTCTCTCACCCAGCAAGGGTATATGTAAAATGACACCCCAAAACACATTCCCCAACTTCTCCCGAGTACGGAGATACCACATGTGTGTCACTTTTTTGCAGCCTAGGTGGGCAAAGGGGCCCACATTCCAAAGAGCACCTTTAGGATTTCACAGGTCATTTACCTACTTACCACACATTAGGGCCCCTGGAAAATGCCAGGGCAGTATAACTACCCCACAAGTGACCCCATTTTGGAAAGAAGACACCCCAAGGTATTCCGTGAGGGGCATGGCGAGTTCCTAGAATTTTTATTTTTTGTCACAAGTTAGTGGAAAATGCAGATTTTTTTTTTTTTTTTATACAAAGTCTCATATTCCACTAACTTGTGACAAAAAATAAAAACTTCCATGAACTCACTATGCCCATCAGCGAATACCTTGGAGTCTCTTCTTTCCAAAATGGGGTCACTTGTGGGGTAGTTATACTGCCCTGGCATTCTAGTGGCCCAAATGTGTGGTAAGGAGTTTGAAATCAAATTCTGTAAAAAATGACCTGTGAAATCCGAAAGGTGCTCTTTGGAATATGGGCCCCTTTGCCCACCTAGGCTGCAAAAAAGTGTCACACATCTGGTATCTCCGTACTCAGGAGAAGTTGGGGAATGTGTTTTGGGGTGTCATTTTACATATACCCATGCTGGGTGAGAGAAATATCTTGGCAAAAGACAACTTTTCCCATTTTTTTATACAAAGTTGGCATTTGACCAAGATATTTATCTCACCCAGCATGGGTATATGTAAAAAGACACCCCAAAACACATTCCTCAACTTCTCCTGAATACAGAGATACCAGATGTGTGACACTTTTTTGCAGCCTAGGTGGGCAAAGGGGCCCATATTCCAAAGAGCACCTTTCGGATTTCACTCATCATTTTTTACAGAATTTGATTTCAAACTCCTTACCACACATTTGGTCCTCTAGAATGCCAGGGCAGTATAACTACCCCACAAGTGACCCCATTTTGGAAAGAAGAGACCCCAAGGTATTCGCTGATGGGCATAGTGAGTTCATAGAACTTTTTATTTTTTGTCACAAGTTAGTGGAATATGAGACTTTGTAAGAAAAAAAAAAAAAATCATAATTTTCCGCTAACTTGTGACAAAAAATAAAAAGTTCTATGAACTCACTATGCCCATCAGCGAATACCTTAGGGTGTGTACTTTCCGAAATGGGGTCATTTGTGGGGTATTTGTACTGTCTGGGCATTGTAGAACCTCAGGAAACATGACAGGTGCTCAGAAAGTCAGAGCTGCTTCAAAAAGCGGAAATTCACATTTTTGTACCATAGTTTGTAAACGCTATAACTTTTACCCAAACCATTTTTTTTTTTTACCCAAACATTTTTTTTTTATCAAAGACATGTAGAACAATAAATTTAGAGCAAAATTTATATATGGATGTAGTTTTTTTTGCAAAATTTTACAACTGAAAGTGAAAAATGTCATTTTTTTGCAAAAAAAATCGTTACATTTCGATTAATAACAAAAAAAGTAAAAATGTCAGCAGCAATGAAATACTACCAAATGAAAGCTCTATTAGTGAGAAGAAAAGGAGGTAAAATTCATTTGGGTGGTAAGTTGCATGACCGAGCAATAAATGGTGAAAGTAGTGTAGGTCAGAAGTGTAAAAAGTGGCCTGGTCTTTCAGGGTGTTTAAGCCATAGGGGCTGAGGTGGTTAGGCAGACTGTGATTGTCTATTGTTGTGACTTAGATGAAAATCGGATCACATTTTATGACCAATTTGTGCAGAAATCCATATCATTCCAAAGGGTTCACATACTTTTTCTTGCAACTGTAAATATAGCACCAGAACCAAGCTCATTACATACAGATATCATCTGCACAGTCAAGTTAGCAATTTACATATAAGTATGCAAAGCATGAAACTACAGGTCCCAGTATGGCCGGAACATGTGCAAAGTAAACATGGACGAACCAGTCAAGGTTCTGGTCAGTTTAGGTTTGCCAAATTTTTCTAAAGGTTTGGTTCAGATCAGAATCAGTTCAAGCCAAACCAAATTGCCTCCAATTGAACTGGAAGTTGGACAATAACACCCTTTAGTCTCCTAAAATATTAGGAAAACGTTATGTATTTTCCTTCCTCTATTAATAAATATTTCGTTTTTTCCCTCCCCTCTCCGCAAGCTCTTGAATGCAATGACAACAATAGTAAATCATGTCTGAGAGACTCTGATCTATGGATAAACACTGTTTGACTCCCTTATCGAGCAGCCGGTTTAAAAGCACACCGCACTGGCACCTGTTTATGGCTCAAAATAACTAATGGAAATCACTGACCAAAACCCTCAAGTGTGAATAAGGGCTCATGCACAAAACACGTGGTCGGATGTGGACCACTTCAATGGGGCTGCAAAAGATGTGTATGTCTGATCCGTGGCCCCACAAAAATATAGAACATGTCCTATTCTTGTCTACAAAACGGACAAGGATAGGACACTTCTGTAGAGGGCCGACCATTTCGTTCCGCAAAATGCAGAATGCACATGGCAGGATTCCATTTAAAGCAGATTCGCAATTTGCAGATGGCAAAAATGGCAACAGCCGTGTGCATGAGCTCAAAGGTTTAAGGCATTAGGCTGGTTTCATTCTTAGTCTTTTTATCAAATTATTTATTTTATGCAACATTTTGTTGGCAAAAGCTGTCCAATAAAATAGAAAATAATGAAAAACACTACATTTCTTGTGATGTTTCCCCTTATTTTTGCTGTGTTTTCTGAGTCCAGGATGTCGCTCCCAGAATGTAGCATGCTCTAGATTCAGGTGTTATACCATGGGCTTATCTTTACGAAAAAAAAACTGCCCAGTCAAACTGCTAAAAGTAATGCAACTGCACAAATGCTTCTAAAAAAAGTATGAGGTTTATGTTTTTCCAAGTGGTCAAAAACAGCCCCAAAAATATTTTTCCCCAAAAGGAGGGGTGGCTGGCACACTAACTCAACTTCCTTCTCCACCCAATCTGCAGGATCTGGGAACAGTCCACACCTCCACAGAGGGGGTGCTAAGCTGGAATAATCCATTCCAGCCTAGATACACTAAACTGGGACTAATACCTTACCAATGGAGCTGCTACCACCTGCTGGTCAACCTGTAAAATTACAGAACAATTTACATTTAACATGGCTTTACATGCACAGTTGTGAAGACATAATATAAATCTCATCTGATGAAAATGTAAAGGCTCTTAGAAGACAGTAGCAGGGTAGAGGTGTGTAGTAACACAACTCTGGGGTGTTACATTCCCCCTTACTTTGAATCAGCAATCCTCGGCTTGTGTTTGGGGTAAGAGGATTGAGCTCTGGGGCACCCAGTTTAAGTACAAAGGGCTGCATGAAATACACATAAGACATACAAAGACAAACAATAAAGGCTACCCTAAGTTTCCTGCCCGCATGAGTACCCTATTAACAGTTTCCCTCTTGGTATAACCAGTGAACCAAAGGTCTGCACTAAGCAATCACTACTGACTGACTTTGAAGTATTTTGGATCCTAATACCAAAGAAAGAATGGGGGTGTCTTTACTCTGTAGTCCCACCATTGTGTAATGAAATGCCCGCAAATGGAAGGGTGGCTTTATCCTGTATTCCCTTCCCTGCACCAAAGTCAAAATATAAGGCTTATAGCACGATCACTATGGTGACTATGGGTAGCTAAAATGGCTCTAACGCGGTGGCCTACACCTTAGGCAAAGGCACAGAAGGGGAGGTATCAGCTTCTCCATACACTTCTGGCAAGGTCACAAGAGGAGGGTATAGTAATCCCATGGAACTCCTGGAAGACACCTCAGGATGGGAACAATACTGAACAAATAACAAATGGGAAGGAGGGGTATATTATTCCCCTAGCCATTCCCTAAGCAGCGGGGTTACCCTTGTATTTTCTGGACCTGCCTGGGACTTACCACTTGTCCTACCTGGGTACCTAGGATACATGACACCAGGAGTAGGCCATTAGTATTAAGCGTCCGCAGAGGCAGTCTGTATAAAGAGAATAAAGCTGTAAGGCAAGGCACACATAAGCAAGACGCTACTGATCTGGCTAAAGGCAAAAGTTAGTACAATTTTACAATAAGTGCATGAAGGTCACATTGCGGCACCTAGAATAGAATACACACAATGGGCATATAATACTTGAACAGTAAAAGTATATACTTAATCACCAGTCCGCAAAAAAATGCTGCAGGTCCGAGGAGTGTTGTGGGGTCGATCACACTTTCAAAGAATGTACATAAAAGGTTTGGACCGCGCGTATCATAAATATAAGGTATAAAACAGGTTATTTTCTCTTCCTCCCTTCAAAAAGGTACCAAGGTCTGCAGATCTCCTACTGATGGATATCCTGCAACTTACAAAGAAAAACAATAGGATAGATCCGTATGGTTGTACTGCCCTGTGATGCACAGATTGTACTTACACGGCACTCCACCAATCACAAGCGTATCACAGATTTCCTCTGCAAACTAGTTGGTTCTCCGCAGTGAAGATGCACGCTCACACGCTGTTACACAGGGCTCAACCACGGACTTGATTACAGCATACACCTGGTGAGTCTGCTGGGATTCCCAATTTCTTTTGGTTCAAAATTTTCTGTGGATACAAGTTGCTCCCACCATAGTAAAGCTCCGATAACTATTTTAAAAGGTTTATTAGTACATACTTACAAAACATGCACTTTAAAATCGCATTAAAATCCCAGCGTTTTTCTCCTTGCCCGACCCAGGTTTCGCTCCTTGAGCTTCGTCAGGGGCACACATCATCTCTCCCTCCCCCTTCTCTTTTATTTGGTAGGTTAGCGTTAATCAAGCACCTGGTATGTTGCTCAAGACGCCTCCTCTGTTTTTCTATCACTTAACCCTACACTTGTATCCATTAATTCTCAATGGGAAAATACCGCAGTACTCTAGGTCCTAATTCACATAGGGATAGTTGTTTCACCAACTTCTATAGTTATTTTAGAACAGCTTGGATATCAAAATCTACATTCAAGCCCCCGGTTGTAGCGTACTCAATTCATATATCCACCTACTCTCTTGTTTATTAATTTTATCTAAAAAACTACCTCCCCTCCAATGGTTTTGTACCAGTTCTACCCCCATTAATTTTAATCCCTCTGGATTCTTTTGGTGGTATTTTTTATAGTGCGCCGAGACACCATGACTTTCAAGCCCCTTCTTGATGTTCCTTATATGCTCCAGTACCCGGACCTTGAGGGGTCTGATGGTACGTCCTACGTACTGGAGGCCACATGGGCACTCCAGTACATATACGACCCCTTTGCTGTGGCATGTTATCTCTCCCACTACTTCCAGTTGCTTTCCTTTCACCACACTATTTACTGTGGTACTGCTTTGTAATTTCTCTGTTCTTGATGTGTGTGCCCCTGACGAAGCTCAAGGAGCGAAACCTGGGTCGGGCAAGGAGAAAGACGCTGGGATTTTAATGCGATTTTAAAGTGCATGTTTGTAAGTATGTACTAATAAACCTTTTAAAATAGTTATCGGAGCTTCACTATGGTGGGAGCAACTTGTATCCACAGAAAATTTTGAACCAAAAGAAGTTGGGAATCCCAGCAGACTCACCAGGTGTATGCTGTAATCAAGTCCGTGGTTGAGTCCTGTGTACCAGCGTGTGAGCGTGCATCTTCACTGCGGAGAACCAACTAGTTTGCAGAGGAAATCTGTGATACGCTTGTGATTGGTGGAGTGCCGTGTAAGTACAATCTGTGCATCACAGGGCAGTACAACCATAAGGATCTACCCTATTGTTTTTCTTTGTAAGTTGCAGGATATCCATCAGTAGGAGATCTGCAGACCTTGGTACCTTTTTGAAGGGAGGAAGAGAAAATAACCTGTTTTATACCTTATATTTATGATACGCGCGGTCCAAACCTTTTATGTACATATGATACTTGAACGTTGCTTAACCTGTAAACATTAGTGCAAAATATTACAGTAAGGATCACAAAGAGCTCAGGTACACGTTTGAGTCCTTTCTTTGGGTGCAAGCTTGTAACATTGCATAACTTGTAACAAGTAAAAAAATAAATAAAAATAATTGTAATCCAACATGAGGTATGGCTTGGCTGATAGATGGAATTCATGAAGTCCAGGCACAAAAAGGGTAGATGAAAAAGGCCAGAATGTCAACAATAAGCAGAAGGCAATGTTTCTTACCAGTCAAAATGTGCCCCATTGTCTCTGTAGCTAAAAACAGTTTTTAAAGAATTCCAGATAGCGTGCAGGTGGTTTACCTTTATTAGTCCGTTAGGATCTCCACAAGGGCATTTCCGAGTCTCCAGGGGTAGAAGTAGAGTCCTGGACTTGTGCAGGAGTATTCGCTGTCTGACTTGGAGTAATCTCAGCAACTGGCATCGGGACTCGAATTTGAGGCTGGAGTAACCACTGAAGGGGTCAAGCATGGAAGGCAACCCTGTTGGAGTCTTACTTTCTGAAGACAATGGCAGCTCGGGTGATGTATTCTCTGTTCTTGACTCCTCTTGAACAGGTTCCTGTAGGCATTTTTTTGAGCCTGTTGTGATGTACTCGCTGAGTACCTTTATCCTCTCTCTGGATTTCGTAGACCTCTGATGAGGGGATAGCCACAATTGTGTATGGCTCACACTCCCAGCAACTATCCAGCTTGCTTACTGGGTGATTGATTTTTAGCCAGGCCTGGTCTCCAGTCTGTAAGGGCTCAGAATGTGCATGCGTATCAAAGTCCTGTTTTTGTTTCTGTTGAGCCTTCTCTATTTTAGTGTCCACTATTTCTTTGGCATCCTCCAGGTGCTTCTGATGCTCTTTCACCCACTCAGATTGGGGAAGGAGTGGTTCAGAGTCCGGCACAGGGACATCGAGGGCAAGATCTGCAGGTAGATGGCCATGTCTTCCGAACATGAGGTAGTATGGAGTGTACCCAGTGGAGCAATGAGTTGTATTGTTGTACAGGTACACTAGTTCAGAAAGGAGTAACGGTCTGGTTCATCTTTTCGCACAGCCCATTTCCCTGAGGGCGGTATGCGGAGGTCCTCTTTTTTTTGCAGTTGTACAAGGCACAGAGTTCATAGAATAACTACCAATAAAAATAGATTTGGTAAAAAAGAATAACTGAGACTCGAATGCAGATCTCTGATCGGTGAGTATCTTGTCAGGACACCCATACAGCAGAATGAAGCTCTTTCACATGGCAGCAGCTGTAGTTTTTGCAATTAAGTCCTTTACAGGTACAGCCACAACGAACTTGGTATAGTGGTCTATGATTGTCATAGCATAGACGTACCCGGATCTGCTGGGTTCCAGTTTAACGTGGTCGATTGCCACGATTTCAAGAGGACTTCTACTCTATATTGGATGAAGGGGGGCTCGATGATCATGTCTTTCCCCTTTAGCCACAACATAGGTGGGACACTGCTGACACCAGGTTTCAATGTCACTTCTCATGCCAATCCAGTAGAAACGTTGTCAGATGGTGGCTTCCGTTATTTTGGGTTCCAAAGTGACCAGACCGGTTATAGTACATGTCCATTACCATCTTGGCATCTCTTCGGGGCATCACTATCTGGTGGAGGCACTCACAGGAGACTGGATCAAGCATTCTTCTGAGGAGCAGGTCTCTTTGTAGGAAGAGTAGTTTCTGTTGTCGCCAGAGGCGAGCTCTCTGCTGTCGGAATCTCTCCGGTATGTGTCCACTGTAAAAACAATTCAACAGTTCTCCGATAGCTCTGCTCTCTGCTTGTAGTTATAGCCAGAGCTCTTTCTTAACTGGAGGTGAGGGATCACAGGTCTGCGGAAAACAAGTGACTTTAGAGGTCGGACGCCTTGTGTGTAGGGCCTCCTGCCGGGCAAATTGGGAGTAGAATATTGGCATTTCCACATCTTCCCACTGATCATCGGTAGAAATTGGTTCTTTCTGGGCAGGTAGCCTAGACAAAGCGTCATCATTGTCATTAGATTTTCCAGTCCGGTACTTAATGGTGAAGTTGAAGTTCGCCAGTCTAGAGGCCAATCTTTGTTCTAGAGCTCCCAGACGTGCAGTGTTCAAGTGAGCTAGTGGATTATTGTCAGTGTAGACCGTGAAAGGTGTGGCAGCAAGATAGTCCTTGAATTTCTCAGTTACAGCCCAGACCAAGGCTAGAAACTCCAGTTTTAAGGATCTGTAGTTAGTCTCATTCCACTCTGGCTCTCGTAAAGATCTGCTGGCATAGGCGATGACTCTTTCAGTTCCAGCTTGTGTCTGAGATAGTACAGCTCCCAAACCTTTCTTACTTGCGTCAGTATAGAGGCAAAATGGTAGGCTGTAGTCAGGGTAACCCAGGACTGGAGGTTCTGTAAGTTTTTCTTTCAACAGTCGGAAAGCAGCTTCTCTCTTCACTCCAGTCCACCGGTATTTTGGAATTCAGGTCTGCTCCTGATGAAGGGGGTATTGTATGGACCCCCGAAATGCGTTGAGCCATACATTTATTCTATAATAAAGAGAGATTTCATGAAGTTGAGGATCCGGCTGCTATTTTCCATCTCCACTGCAGACCTGGCCTACTCACCTGGATCTCTACCATTCTAAAAACGATCCCGGCTCAGGGGGGACTCACCCCAGGTGTCTTGAGCTTATACTGGAGGTGACCCCCCTTGTGAAGTGAGTGGAAAGTTCTTTTACTTTTCATTTGGTAAATAATTGCCTGTTTCATTAACATATTAATTTCACTTTGATCCTTATAGGGCATATCTACACACTGGTGTTTAGTCCATTTCTGGTCACAGTGTTTGATTGGGTTACCGATACCATCAACAATTTATAACATTGTATTTATCTCCTTATTTCCTTGTGTGTAAGGTTATCTATTCATTAACCACCACACAATATACTGATCCTTCACTACCTCTGGCACTAGATTAGAAGTTTGGCGCTCTTCTTCTCCTTCTCTCTTATCGGTGTTGTTTCGTCCAATAGGCTTGGACATAATCAATTCACTGGTAATTGATATACTTTTCATTCACTTCATTGACATAGTGTTAAACATTGCTAACTGTGAGGCAGTGACAGGCCTCACGGCTGCTAGGGGAGAGATATGGCAGGAGTTTCCATTTCTTCACTGTCAATCAGCAGGTCAGAGGCCGCACCAGGTGGAACAATCAGTCTGGGATAAGAGCCCAGTCCAGACTGTTAGGAGGAGGAAGAGTTTGTGTGCAGCAGAGGCCTGGGAAGGCTCTGTATAGGTGGGCTCAGCCAAGCTGGCTGAGGGGCCATGGGGCTAGGTGTTAGCCTGAACTTTGGGGGACTCCGCAAGGTCTTGGAATCGATTGTCGCTAGGCCAGAGTCAGGAGGACTTCTGGGCCACAATCCCCCAAAAGGTATTGGACTTTGTTAGAGCCTTAAAGTGCTGGATTGTAAGGCTGGGAAAAGTTGCATGTTCTTCCCGTGTGTGAACGGGGCTTTCAGTGAGGTAGGGAGTCCTCATGTTTAGTTAGAGCCCAGCCGGGCAGGTGTTTTATTTGTATTGTTTGTTTTGGTTCTGCTGAGGTGCCAAATAAAAGCAATGTTTGGCCCCTAACCCTGTGGTCGATGAAGATCATTGTGAGAATGACCCCTGAATAAGAGGTGATCCCTTACATAACACTAATTGAAGCAGCCTACTTCGACTGTTGTTTTATATCCTTCACCTACTCTTACGTAACGTAGTCACAGTCCTGTTGGCGCCTCTCTCCACTTTTCTGGGGCATTGAGTTGATCATTTGAAAGAATTTGGATAACCTCGTTCTCTTTTTTCTCCTTTTTCATGTTTTCTATTTTGGAATTCTGACAGCCTTTAGGGTGACCTTTCACAAGCTCCTGGATAGGTTCCGCAATCTGGGCGAAGTGCGGTATAAACCTCCGATAGTAACTTGCAAATCCGAGGAAGCTCTTGACCTCTTTGACTGTTTTGGGGGCCGGCCAGCTTTGTACTGCAGCTATCTTGTCAAGCTCCGGTCTTACGACTCTACACACTCACAACATGTCCCAGATATTTCACTTGGGGCTTCAGTAAGTGACACTTGGAAGGTTTCACTTTCAGTCCATGTTGGGTCAAAGTCTGGAACACTTCCGCCAAGTGCTGTAAATGCTCTTCGTAGGTCTTAGAGTAGATCATCACATCAACCAGGTACAGCAATACGGTCTAAAAGTTTTTGTGTCCAAGACATCTTTCCATGAGTCTCTGGAATGTCCCAGGGGCGTTTCAAAACCCAAATGGCATGTAGTTGAACTCGAACAGACCAATTAGGGTGACAAAAGCAGTTTTTTCTTTATATTCTGGTGCCATGGGGACTTGCCAATAGCCACTGGTTAGATCCACGGTTGAAAAGTAAGCAGCGGATCCCAGGGATTCTTCAATTCGTGGCAGGGGGTATGCATCCTTGTGCGTAATGTTGTTGATCTTACGGTAGTCCACACGAAAACAGATGGTTCCATCTTTCTTCTTTACCAGGACTAAGGGGGCAGCCCAGGGGCTGTGACTATCCTGTATGACATTAGCTGTCTTCATATCCTGCACCATGTTCTTCACCTGCTGGTACATGGCAGGAGGGACTTGTCGGTATCTCTCTTTGATCGGAGAATGAGTGCCGGTTGGAATGGTGTGCTGTATTAGGTGAGTCTGACCATTGTCCAGATAATGTTTGCTGAAGACTTGATGGTGTTGTTTGACTAAGTCCAGCACACTGTTGATCTGCTCGGCAGAGGTTGTGGTATCCCCAATGTGTAGTTCGGCCCACCAGGGCTGTTCCGGCGGGTCTTTGGCTTCCTCCACTGTTTCGAGTGATTGTTGGGCCGCAGCAGTAGGGTAATCCAGTATGTACTGCTGACGGATGTGATATAGGCAGGCCACTGGGTAGTGCTTTTTTTTTAATTTCCCAGCTTCATCACCCAGATTGACTAAGCATATGGGTACCTTTCCTTGGGACATGGTGACCACGCTCCTAGCGGCTAGGACAAAGGAGTGATCCTGAAGATGTATTGGTTCCACAAGGGCCTGATAATCCTGACTTTGGATACCGATGCAAGCCTTGCACCATATCAGAGTCTCTGCTCCAGGCTGGAGTTTGATAGGTTGAGCATCCTTGATGCGGCATGGCAGATTTCACCCCGTTGATGGCTGAATTTTTGTTGGGCGACTAGCACTTGAATGGTCTGCTTTATAACCCATTGAGTTGCACAGGGTGTAGTCAGTAGGGTTTTCTTTAAGGCTTTCAGCACTTCAGGGTAACAGTTGCCGAGTACATTCATTCCCAGGACCACAGGGCATTTGTCATCTTCTGGGACC
Source organism: Bufo bufo (assembly GCF_905171765.1). Taxonomy (NCBI): domain Eukaryota; kingdom Metazoa; phylum Chordata; class Amphibia; order Anura; family Bufonidae; genus Bufo; species Bufo bufo. The sequence continues at coordinate 21,570,904 of NC_053391.1, read as the reverse complement.
TGAATCACGACTACTTCTTGGCATGATAGTTGGGTATCTTCAATCTGTAAGGTAGGTTCCCAATAACCTAGTATAGGCACTGGTTTGCCATTGGTAGCTATGATGTGGAGCCAAGATTCAGGAGTTTGCATCAGCTGGGCTCCATTTCGACATGTGTCAAATGCTGCTTGGCAGATGATAGTTACTTGAGATCCGGTATCAATTAAAGCAGGAAACGTAACTCCGTTGATGTCAATTTCAACCACGGGGCGGGCGCCCACATACCTAGGCATAAAGGCTGGATCTTTGGGACCTAGTATTCTTCCTCCCGGGGGGGGCGGTCTTCGACCTCAGGGTATACCCGTTTAACTGACGGCAGTACTTTTCAGTGTGTCTATACCTCTGACAATGCAGGCTTCGCTGTTTCCTAATGTTTTGATAACCGGGGTCTGACAACCTACTGACTGTCTGGCGCCGATATTCTTGTGGACCAGGTGTAGGGCGGTCTCTGTTTTCAGAAGTCCCTTTCCCCACCTTGGGTTCCTGTTCTAGTCACTCTAGCTGTCTCCTCATACTCTCCATATTCTCAGCTAAGAGGGAGGCTTGAGCAGTCAGAGCTGCTACGGCATCTGCTCAGCTATTTGGCTGTGAGTAGCAGGCCGTAGTGTGGGCCCTGCCCTCTTGTTTTCAGGAGGTTTAGCTTGGTGACTTTCCCCTAGGATGCCAATAGCACGTTCCTTAAAGTCCAAGAAAGCGGTATCTGGGTGTTGAGCTGACAGCATCTTCAGCTGACGTTTGAGGGATTCATCAAGGACACCTTCAATAAACTGTTCCTTGAGGGTTTGATCTTGTCCCTCAGCTTCACGGGGATCAATGTGGATAACAGCCCGCAGGGATACCTGCAGAGACAGGTCAAAGTCTCTCAAGGTCTCCTTTGACTGTTGCCGCCTTCCAAAGAAGCGCATTTTAAGTTCAGAGTCTCAAAGGTGGTAATGAGTCGGTCTAGGATCTGTTCAGCGGTTTTCCGCTCTGGCCGAGGCCAGGACTTGACCTCCTGGAACGCAGCTCCCTGAAACTGGCCAATCAGGATTTCCACTTTCTAACCCCGTGATACTGGATATAGCTTAAACGTGGCTAGCATTTTATAACGGAATTCCCTGAGTGAATGGGGTTCTCCTGATTAACTTGGGAGCCAGGGTGCCCCAAAATAGTATGGCATAGTAAGAGGCATGATGCAGGTGGCTGCCGCTGCTGCTGGTGGATCGATGCGGTCCAAGTGGGTGCTATCTTCGTTGTCAGACATGGCCCTTGATACCCATTACCGGATTAGAGGGATCAGTATTGGCTACAATGCAATTTAGATGCAGGTTGCTATGGGCGACTGCAGCAGAATTGGTGCATGGCTCCTTTAAGAGTCGCTGCAGCTGCTAAATTTTGGGGAGTATGGTGCTCTGGCAGACAGATTATAACTCTTAACAGTCTTTAGCAAGGTTATTTGCACAGTAGTACTCACTGAGATCCAAAGGCTGGTGCTTCTCCAACATCCAATGCAGAAAAGACTATTTTCGATGGCCGCCGCTTCACTTCCTGTATGGACAGCGATTACTCTGTCCTCCTGGAAACTTGTATTCAGCACTTTAGTTCCTGCTGCTGTAGGAATGCTTTCTCTGTGGAGGCAGGCTGTTGGTTTACTCCCCTCTGCTGGGTGGAGATATCTGGGATGGCCGATTAACCCCTGCTCTGCCACTGTCCTGCAGCTGATGCAAACCCACACTCTTCAACAGTAAATACATGCAATAAAAGTCTCTTTTTCTGGGGGTTTGGTGATTACTATAGCCATAATTATAGGCACAAAGGTAAATCCTGTTCTAGTGATGCCAAATTTGCAGTGACCAGGAACGGGTAGGCTGACGCCACTTATGCAGTGGTTCAGGATACGGGTGGTTAATAGTCTATAGTTTTTTTGTGACACCAATTTCAGCGTGTGCAGGGTAATATCACAGGGCCCTCCCAAGGTGTTATAACACACTCCCCAGGTTAGGAATGCCATAGTGGTGTAATGGCCTATAATGTCTCTATAGGTGATGATAATGGTGTCAACGGTGTCTCCTACCTGGGTACAGCTAGAATCCTGGCTCACTTGCAATAAGTTTGAGTGTAGTGATAGTAGGAGTAATAGGGCAATTTTGAAGCAGAAATGATGTCCAGACCTTTAGTTGAAGTTCAAACGTTTCTTTACTGACGATAACTTGTATGCAAGCAGTATACAGCTTTGGTCCCAGCAGGTTTTGGCAATGGTTGGCAGGAATTAATCTTCTGCACTTTAAGTGTGAGCTTGCAGGATAATTCGTCTGCTTGGTAGCTCTGTAATTGTGGCAGTAAATGAACTGTTGCACTTTTCTATAACTTTTGCTATATGGGGACAGACTAGCTGAGGAGGAATGGCTTCTCCTAGGTCTCTGGACTTAACTCACAGATGGTTTCTCAGAGGATGCTTTCTTCCTGGAACTCTGGAGATTGTAGTTTGTTTTCTGCTATTTGCATCCAGTTGAGCTGCAGGTGCTCAAACTTGGAATGTATTCAGGTCTCGGCCGAGACAAGATCCTTGCTGTCTTCCCTATGCAGGGGAAATCCTGAACGCTATCACACAGCCTTCCCCAACAGGGGTGGCTGGCACACCAACTCAACTTCATTCTCCACCCAAGCTACAGGATCTGGGAACAGTCCACACCTCCACAGAGGGGGAGCTAAGCTGGAATAATCCATTCTAGCCTAGATACACTAAACTGGGACTAATACCTTATCAATGGAGTTGCTGCCACCTGCTGGTCAACCTGGAAAATTACAGAACAATTTACATTTAACATGGTTTTACATGCACAGTTGTGAAGACATAATATAAATTGCATCTGATGAAAATGTAAATGCTCTTAGAAGACAGTAGCGGAGTAGAGGCGTGTAGTAACACAACTCTGGGGTGTTACAGCTAATGTCCAGGTGAGGATCTCTCACTATTGTTGTGTGGACAATCACACGTTTCTGTGAATGTGGTAGACGATACACAAGTCACGGCCTCATCTAAACATTATAGAAAAACATTGGTTTTCTTTGCAATTTCATTCAGTCACCAAAACTTAATTCACAATAGATCTTCTATGGATAATCATACAAAGATTAAGCACAAACAATAATAAATAATCAATCCCCCAACCATCCACAGGAACTTTGCCCCCCCCCCTTTCCCGAGAAAAATAAGGAGGTAAAAAAATCAATTCAAATATTTCCCTAACCATTTTGATCATAATGAAAAAGCTGTTATCGGGAGCCGCCAAGCTCATCGGAGCTCTGTTGAGCACAGCTGGCTCCCAGCATCGCTCCAAGAACATCTCCATACATTGTATAGTGACTGTGCTTTGTTTTGTCGCTCAGTCCCATTCACTTCAATAGGGCTAAGCTGCAACAAGACCATGTGACGATGTAAGGTGCCCTGACATGACCTAGGAAGTGGCAGCAATGCTAAAGGCAAGGGTCCAGGATGTCGGATTCTTGACGATTTTATTTTGATGACACATCCTGAGCATAGGTGATCAATATTAATTACCAGATAAACATAGAAACATAGAAACATAGAATGTGTCGGCAGATAAGAACCATTCGGCCCATCTAGTCTGCCCAATATACTGAATACTATGGATAGCCCCCGGCCCTATCTTATATGAAGGATGGCCTTATGCCTATCCCATGCATGCTTAAACCCCTTCACTGTATTTGCAGCTACCACTTCTGCAGGAAGGCTATTCCATGCATCCACTACTCTCTCAGTAAAGTAATACTTCCTTATATTACTGTTAAACCTTTGCCCCTCTAATTTAAAACTGTGTCCTCTTGTGGTAGTTTTTCTTCTTTTAAATATGCTCTCTTCCTTTACCGAGTTGATTCCCTTTATGTATTTAAAAGTTTCTATCATATCCCCTCTGTCTCTTCTTTCTTCCAAGCTATACATATTAAGGTCCTTTAACCTTTCCTGGTAAGTTTTATCCTGCAATCCATGTACTAGTTTAGTAGCTCTTCTCTGAACTCTCTCTAGAGTATCTATATCCTTCTGGAGATATGGCCTCCAGTACTGCGCACAATACTCCAAGTGAGGTCTCACCAGTGTTCTGTACAGCGGCATAAGCACTTCACTCTTTCTACTGCTTATACCTCTCCCTATACATCCAAGCATTCTGCTGGCATTTCGTGCTGCTCTATTACATTGTCTTCCCACCTTTAAGTCTTCTGAAATAATTACTCCTAAATCCCTTTCCTCAGATACTGAGGTCAGGACTGTGTCAAATATTCTATATTCTGCCCTTGGGTTTTTACGCCCCAGGTGCATTATCTTGCACTTATCCACATTAAATTTCAGTTTCCAGAGTTCTGACCATTCTTCTAGTTTTCCTAAATCCTTTTCCATTTGGCGTTTCCCTCCAGGAACATCAACCCTGTTACATATCTTTGTGTCATCAGCAAAAAGACAAACCTTACCAGCGAGGCCTTTTGCAATATCACTTATGAAGATATTAAACAAAATCGGTCCCAGTACAGATCCCTGTGGAACCCCACTGGTAACATTACCTTGTTTTGAATGTTCTCCATTGACTACAACCCTCTGTTGTCTGTCACTCAGCCACTGCCTAATCCACTCAACAATATGGGAGTCCATGCTCAATGACTGCAGTTTATTGATAAGTCTTCTATGTGGGACAGTGTCAAAAGCCTTACTAAAATCTAGATATGCGATGTCTACTGCACCTCCACCGTCTATTATTTTATTCACCCAGTCAAAAAAATCTATAAGATTTGTTTGACATGATCTCCCTGAAGTAAACCCATGTTGTTTTTCATCTTGCAATCCGTGGGATTTTAGATGTTCCACAATCCTATCCTTTAATAGGGTTTCCATTAATTTGCCTACTATTGATGTCAGACTCACTGGTCTATAGTTGCTCGATTCCTCCCTACTACCTTTCTTGTGAATGGGCACGACATTTGCCAATTTCCAATCTTCCGGGACGACTCCTGTTACTAATGATTGGTTAAATAAATCTGTTAACGGTTTTGCCAGCTCACCACTAAACTCTTTTAATAATTTTGGGTGTATCTCATCAGGCCCCTGTGACTTATCTGTCTTCACCTTAGACAGCAAACTTAGAACATCTTCCTCTGTAAAGATACATGCATCAAACGATTTAATAGTCATTCTTTCTAGTGGAGGTCCTTCTCCTTTTTCTTTTGTAAAAACTGAACAGAAGTATTCATTAAGGCAGTCGGCTAGCCCTTTATTCTCTTCTACATACCTTCCGTCCTTTGTTTTTAATTTAGTTATTCCTTGTTTTAATTTCCTTTTTTCATTTATATATCTGAAGAATGTCTTATCCCCTTTTTTCATAGACTGAGCTAGTTTTTCTTCTGCCTGCGCTTTAGAAGTTCTTATAATTTGCTTGGCCTCTCTCTGCCTAATCTTGTAGATTTCCTTATCTTCATTGCTCTGGGTTTTTTTATAATTACAAAATGCTAGCTTTTTATTTTTAATGATTTGGGCCACTTCTGCTGAGTACCACATTGGTCTCCTCCTTTTTTTGCTTTTACTGACAAGTCTAATGCAATTTTCTGTTGCCTTCAATAATGCACCTTTTAAGTAGTCCCATTTCTCCTGGACTCCATGTAATCCGTTCCAGTCTGATAAGGACTCATTTATGACTAATTTCATTTTTGAAAAGTCTGTTTTTCTAAAATCTAAAACTTTTGTTTTTGTGTGGTGGGACTCTTTCACAGTTCTTATATTAAACCACACTGACTGGTGATCACTAGATCCCAAGGTTTCGCCTACAATGACATCATATACCGAATCCCCGTTTGTGAATACCAAATCCAAAATGGCCTCCCTCCGGGTTGGCTCCTCAACCACTTGTTGTAGAGATAACCCCAGTAGGGAATTTAGAATATCTGTACTCCTGGTAGAACTTGCTATTTTGGTTTTCCAGTTTATATCTGGAAGATTGAAATCTCCCATAATGATAACTTCTCCTTTCATTGTCATTTTAGCTATTTCTTCAACTAGTAGATCATCTAGTTCTTTAACTTGACCAGGTGGTCTATATATCACACCTACACGAGTTACTGCATGGTTAGCAAACTGCAGCGTAACCCAAACTGACTCTATGTTGGCCTCACCAACTTGTATTAGGTTAGATTTAATGCTATCTTTCACATACAGGGCCACTCCTCCTCCTTTCTTGCCTTCTCTGTCTCTTCTGTATAAAGAGTACCCTGGTATGGTTATGTCCCAGTCATTTCTTTCATTAAACCATGTCTCCGTAACAGCCACTAAATCTACATTCTCAGATGCCATTATTGACCCAAGTTCATTGATTTTTTTACCTAAACTGCGAGCATTTGTAGACAGGACTCTGAGCTTATCATTTCTTAACCTCTGTGCTTCTGACCTGTTCTGGCATTGTTTCGGGGGGCAATTGGACTCTTTTATTTTCACTCTTTTGCCCCCCCTTCCTAGTTTAAATACTCTTTTGCAAATTCTTGGAGTTGTTCACTAAGTACATTTGTTCCTTTGAGAGAAAGATGCAAACCATCTTTTTTGTACAGTTCCTTTCTATTCCAAGTAGAGCTATCATGAGAAACAAAGCCAAATCCTTGCTCTTGACACCATTTACCAAGCCATATGTTGAACTCCTTTATGCGCCTCTGCCTATCATTCTGAACATTATGCACAGGCAGAACTTCAGAAAATGAAATGGTGGATGCAAAATCCTGTACGTCATTACCAAGTGTGATAAAATATTTTTTCACCTCTGACACTTCATTGCAAGCCAGGTCATTTGTCCCTAGATGGACAAGAACATCCACGTCCCCTTCCTGCTTTGCTTGCTTAACAATATTAATAATACGTCTTCTATCTCTTCTAGCAGTAGCCCCAGGGAGACATCTCACAAAACCATTTTCTTTAAGCTCCACACTTCTTATGATTGAATCACCCAGCAACAGCTGCTTCCTTTGAGACTTCACTTTATCTTTTTTGTTGCATACATTAGACATAGGAGTCGATGGTTTCTCACCCTCTGTGCTTGAGTCCATATCCATGTTGTCCTTACATTCTGAGAGTGCTGCAAATGAATTATGGAGAACCACCGACTGTGGGACATGTCTTCTATCCACCACTCTAAGACTTCCAGAACCTACATTAACCCATCTGCCATTTCTGTGGGTCCTCTGTGGCAGTGGCATTGCAGCAGTCCTAGCTGGAGTTTGTTTAACAGATAATTTAAATATTTCAGCTTTCAAAAATGCAATTTCCTGCTGCAGTAAGGAGAACTGTCTACAGATCTGACAGCATCCGAATCTCCAAAGAGTGGAACATGAAATAAATGCACAACAATTCCTGCACTGAACCAAGTCTGCCATTTTAAAGAGGAGAAAAAAATAAAAAAATAAAAAAATAAATTTGTAACTTTAAATCAAACAAATCTTACCTTTTTTTTTTTTGTATTGTTTCCACCTTCCAGCCTACCTCCTGACTATCTCCTGCAATATCTCTTTACTAGTACTTAATGTAGTACTTAATGTAGATAACCCTTTTAATTGGATGAAATAACAACACAATACCATTTAGTTTTATAATAGCTGTAGACCAGTAGATATGAAGCTTGGGGTATAACCATACAATATGGATTGAAACTGCATTAAGGCCTCTTTCACACGGGCGTTGCGGGAAAATGTGCGGGTGCGTTGCAGGAACATGCACGGTACGTCATGTGTATTTCCGATCACCGCCGCCCGGCGGGGGTGATCGGAACCCGGTGCCTGCTCAAATAATTGAGCAGGCACCTTAGCTAAATGCGCGGGGGGGGTCCCGTGACCCCCCGTGTCGGCGATCGCTGCAAACCGCAGGTCAATTCAGACCTGCGGTTTGCGGCTTGTACCTGAGGTTTGCGGCGGCTGGCGGCTTTAGGGGGGACCTGATGGCATGGAAGGCAGCGCAATGCCTAAGGAAGACATCGCGCTGCCTTCCGGTGACGAACTTGTGAGATCCAGCCCCCTGGATCTCACAGGCCGGAAGCTGTATGAGTAATACTTACAGTATTACTCATACAGCAAATGCATTCCAATACAGAAGTATTGGAATGCATTGTAAAGGGATTAGACCGCCAAAAGTTGAAGTCCCAAAGTGGGACAAAAAATAAAGTGAAAAAAAAGTTGAAAAATAAAGTTTTACCCCCCAAAAATTAAAAGTTTCAAGTAAAAATCAACAAAAATGTCATTTTCCAGAAATAAAGTAAAAAAAAAATAGTAAAAAATAGGGGTAAAAAAATTAAGTATACATATTAGGTAAAAAATAAAAACTGTGCTAAATAAACCATTTTTTTGTCAACTTACATCACAAAAAGTACAACAGCAAGCGATCAAAAAAGCGTTTGCCCACCAAAATAGTACCAATCTAACCGTCATCTCATCCCGCAAAAAAGAGCCCCTACCTGAGACAATTACCCAAAAAATAAAAAAACTATGGCTCAGAATATGGAGACACTAAAACATCATTTTTTTTGTTTTAAAAAAGCTGTTATTGTGTAAAACTTACATAAATAAGAAAAAAATATACATATTAGGTATCGCCGCGTCCGTATCGACCGGCTATATAAAAATATCACATGACCTAACCCCTCAGATGAACACCATAAAAAATAAAAAATAAAAACTGTGCTAAATAAACCATTTTTTGTCACCTTACATCTTTTACCTTATTACAAAATGTGTAATAGCAAGCGATCAAAAAGTCATATGCACCCCAAATTAGTGCCAATCAAATCGTCATCTCATCCCTCAAAAAATGAGACCCTACCTAGAAAATCGCCCAAAAACTGAAAAAACTATGGCTCTCAGAATATGGAGACACTAAAACATGATTTTTTTTTGTTTCAAAAATGATATTATTGTGTAAACATAAATAAAACAAAAGTATACATATTAGGTATCTCCGCGTCCATATCGACCGGGTCTATAAAAATATCACATGACCTAACCCCTCAGATGAACACCGTAAAAAATGTGAAATAAAAACTATGCTAAATAAACCATTTTTTGTCACCTTATATCACAAAAAGTGTAATAGCAAGCGATCAAAAAAATCACACGCACCCCAAAATAGTGCCAATAAAACCGTCATCTCATCCTGAAAAAATCATACCCCAACCAAGGTAATCGCCCAAAAACTGAAAACATTATGGCTCTCAGACTATGGGAACACTAAAACATGATTTTTTTTTGTTTAAAAAAAGAAATTAATGTGTAAAACTTACATAAATAAAAAAAAGTATACATATCGCCGCATCTGTGACAACCTGGTCTATAAAAATACCTTATGATGTAACCTGTCAGATGAATTTTGTAACTAACAAAAAATAAAAACGGTGCCAAAACAGCTATTTCTTGTTACCTTGCCTCACAAAAAGTATAATATAGAGCAACCAAAAATCATATGTACCCTAAACTAGTACCTACAAAACTTCCACCCTATCCCGTAGTTTCTAAAATGGGGTCACTTTTTTGGAGTTTCTACTCTAGGGGTGCATCAGGGGGGCTTCAAATGGGACATGGTGTCAAAAAAACCAGTCCAGCAAAATCTGCCTTCCAAAAACCGTATGGCATTCCTTTCCTTCTGCGCCCTGCGATGTGCCCGTACAGTAGTTTACGACCACATATAGAGTGTTTCTGTAAACTACAGAATCAGGGCCATAAATATTGAGTTTTTTTGGCTGTTAACCCTTGCTTTGTAAAAGTAAAAAAATATTAAAATGGAAAATCTGCCCAAAAAGTGAAATTTTGAAATTGTATCTCTATTTTCCATTAATTCTTGTGGAACACCTAAAGGGTTAACAAAGTTTGTAAAATCAGTTTTGAATACCTTGAGGGGTGTAGTTTCTTAGATGGGGTCACTTTTATGGAGTTTCTACTCTAGGGGTGCATCAGGGGGGCTTAAAATGGGACATGGTGTAAAAAAAAAAAGTCCAGCAAAACCTGACTTCCAAAAACCGTATGGCATTCCTTTCCTTTTGCACCCTGCCGTGTGCCCGTACAGTAGTTTTATACCACATATTGGGTGTTTCTGTAAACTACAGAATCAGAGCCATAAATATTGAGATTGGTTTGGCTGTTAACCCTTGCTTTGTAACTGGAAAAAAATTATTACTATGGAAAATATGCCAAAAAAGGGAAATTTTTAAATTGTATCTCTATTTTCCATTAATTCTTGTGGAACACCTAAAGGGTTAACAAAGTTTGTAAAATCTGTTTTGAATACCTTGAGGGGTGTAGTTTATAGAATGGGGTCATTTTTTTGTGGTTTCTATTATGTAAGCCTTGCAAAGTGACTTCAGACCTGAACTGGTCCCTAAAAATTGGGTTTTTGAAAATTTCTGAAAAATTTCAAGATTTGCTTCTAAACTTCTAAGCCTTGTAACATCCCCAAAGAATTAAAATATCATTCCCAAAATGATCCAAACATGAAGTAGACATATGGGGAATGTAAAGTAATACCAATTTTTGTAGGTATTACTATGTATTATAGAAGTAGAGAAATTGAAACTAGGAAATGTGAAATTTTTTACAAATTTTTGGTAAATTTGGTATTTTTTTATAAATAAAAATATTTTTTATTAACTTAATTTTACCAGTGTCATGAAGTACAATATGTCACGCAAAAACACTCTCAGAATGGCCTGGATAAGTCAAAGCGTTTTAAAGTTATCACTACTTAAAGTGACACTGGTCAGATTTGCAAAAAATAGCCTGGTCCTTAACCTCTTAGAGGACTCAGCCCTATTTCACCTTAATGACCAGGCCATTTTTTGCAAATCTGACCAGTGTCACTTTAAGTGCTGATAACTTTAAAATGCTTTGACTTATCCAGGCCATTCTGAGATAGTTTTTTCGTCACATATTGTACTACATGACACTGGTAAAATGAAGTCAAAAAAATTATATTTTATTTATAAAAAAAATACCAAATTTACCTGCAGGGCGCAGAAGGAAAGGAATGCTATACGGTTTTTGGAAGGCAGATTTTGCTGGACTGTTTTTTTTTTGACACAATGTCCCATTTGAAGCCCCCCTGATGCACCCCTAGAGTAGAAACTCCAAAAAAGTGGCCCCATCTAAGAAACTATGGTATAGGGTGGCAGTATTGTTGGTACTAGTTTAGGGTATATATGATTTTTGGTTGCTCTATATTACACTTTTTGTGAGGCAAGGTAACAAGAAATAGCTGTTTTTGCACCGTTTTTATTTTTTGTTATTTACAACATTCATCTGACAGGTTAGATCATGTGATATTTTTATAGACCAGGTTGTCACGGATGCGGCGATACCTAATATGTATACTTTTTTTTTATTTTATGTAAGTTTTACACAATGATTTCATTTTTGAAGCAAAAAAAATCATGTTTTAGTGTTGACATAGTCTGAGAGCCTGCTGTTGTACTTTTTGTGATGTAAGGTGACAATTTTTTATTTATTTAGCACAGTTTTTTTTTTTACTGTGTTCATCTGAGGGGTTAGGTCATGTGATATATTTATAGAGACGGTCCATGCCATCGGGTCCCCCCCACAGCCCCATGGGGACCCGATGGCACCGCCGCCGCACCAGGTAAAAGCTGCAAACCGCAGGTCGGAATTCACCTGCGGTTTGCGGCGATCGCATTTAGCCGAGGTGCCTGCTCAATGATTTGAGCAGTCACCGGGTTCCGATCACCGCCCGCCGGGCGGTGGTGATCAGAACAACACATGACGTACCGGTACGTCATGTGTCCCTAAGGCTTCCTGCACACGACCGTTGTGTGCACCCGTGGCCATTGTGCCGTTTTCCATTTTTTTTCGCGGACCCATTGACTTTCAATGGGTCCGTGGAAAAAACGGAAAATGCACCGTTTTGCAGCCGCATCCGTGATCCGTGTTTCCTGGCCGTGAAAAAAATATGACCTGTCCTATTTTTTTTTACGGCCAATGGTTCACGGACCCATTCAAGTCAATGGGTCCGTGAAAGAGCACGGATGCACACAAGATTGGCATCCGTGTCCGTGATCCGTGGCCGTAGGTTACTTTTTATACAGACGGATCCGAAGATCCGTCTGCATAAAAGCTTTTTCATAGCTGAGTTTTCACTTTGTGAAAACTCAGAACCGACAGTATATTCTAACACAGAGGCGTCCCCATGGTGATGGGGACGCTTCAGGTTAGAATATACTAAAAGAACTGTGTACATGACTGCCCCCTGCTGCCTGGCAGGTGCTGCCAGGCAGCAGGGGGCAGCCCCCCCTGTAGTTAACACATTAGTGGCCAGTGGACCCCCCCCTGTAGTTAACACATTGGTGGCCAGTGCGGCCGGCCCCCCCTCCCTCCCTTGTAGTTAACACATTAGTGGCCAGTGGGCCCCCTCCTGTAGTTAACACATTGGTGGCCAGTAGAGTTGAGCGAACACCTGGATGTTCGGGTTCGACGAGTTCGGCCGAACTTTCGAAAAATGTTCGGGTTCGGGATCCGAACTCGACCCGAACTTCATCCCGAACCCGAACCCCATAGAAGTCAATGGGGACCCGAACTTTTGGGCACTAAAAAGGCTGTAAAACACACCCGGAAAGGGCTAGAGGGCTGCAAAAGGCAGCAAAATGTAGTTAAATCCCCTGCAAACAAATGTAGATAGGGAAATGATGAGTTAACATAAAATAAATAAAAATTAAACAATATTAATTGGAGTGAGGTCCCATAGCACAGAATCAGGCTTCAAGTCACCCACCAATGGAGAAGGTCACTTACTATTATTTTGACCACAGCACCCAGACAAAGGAGAGAGGTCCCACAGCAGAGAACCAGGCATCATATCACCCACCACAGGAGTAGGCCACCATTTAGTTACTTTGACCCCTACACCCAGACGGAGGAGAGAGGTTACACAGCAGAGAATCAGGCATTTAGATCACCCACCACAGGAGTAGGCCACCATTGAATCAGACCCCGGCAACCATGTCAGATGGCACAAGCATAAGCTTTATATCAATCAGCACAGGAGAAGGCGACTTTGACAGACTTTGACCCCTACACCCGGACGGAGGAGAGAGGTTTCAAAGCAGAGAATCAGGCATTTAGATCACCCACCACAGGAGTAGGCCCCAATTTAATGGGACCCCGGCAACCATGTCAGATGGCACAACCATCAGCTTCATATCAATCAGCACAGGAGAAGGCGACTTTGAAAGACTTTGACCCCTACACCCAGACGGAGGAGAGAGGTTTCACAGCAGAGAATCAGGCATTTAGATCACCCACCACAGGAGTAGGCCCCCATTGAATCAGACCCTGGCAACCATGTCAGATGGCACAACCATCAGCTTTATATCAATCAGCACAGGAGAAGGCGACTTTGAAAGACTTTGACCCCTACACCCAGATGGAGGAGAGAGGTTTCACAGCAGAGAATCAGGCATCATATCAACCACCACAGGAGAAGCCACCATTTAGTTACTTTGACCCCTGCACCCAGGAAGAGGAGAGAGGCACCACAGCACATATTCTGGCATCATATCAGCCACCACAGGAGAAGCCACCATTGAGTTACTTTGACCCCCGCACCCAGGAAGAGGAGAGAGGCCCCACAGCACATATTCTGGCATCATATCAGCCACCACAGGAGAAGCCACCATTGAGTTACTTTGACCCCCGCACCCAGGAAGAGGAGAGAGGCACCACAGCACATATTCTGGCATCATATCAGCCACCACAGGAGAAGCCACCATTGAGTTACTTTGACCCCTGCACCCAGGAAGAGGAGAGAGGCCCCACAGCACATATTCTGGCATCATATCAGCCACCACAGGAGAAGCCACCATTTAGTTACTTTGACCCCTTCACCCAAACAGAGGAGAGAGGTTCCACATCAGAGAATCAGGCATCATATCAACCACCACAGGAGTAGGCCACAATTTAATGGGACCCCGGCAACCATGTCAGATGGCACAACCATCAGCTTCATATCAATAAGCACAGGAGAAGGCACCATTGAGTTACTTTGACCCCTGCACCCAGGAAGAGGAGAGAGGCCCCACAGCACATATTCTGGCATCATATCAGCCACCACAGGAGAAGCCACCATTGAGTTACTTTGACCCCCGCACCCAGGAAGAGGAGAGAGGCACCACAGCACATATTCTGGCATCATATCAGCCACCACAGGAGAAGCCACCATTGAGTTACTTTGACCCCTGCACCCAGGAAGAGGAGAGAGGCCCCACAGCACATATTCTGGCATCATACTAACCACCACAGGAGAAGCCACCATTGAGTTACTTTGACCCCTGCACCCAGGAAGAGGAGAGAGGCCCCACAGCACATATTCTGGCATCATATCAGCCACCACAGGAGAAGCCACCATTGAGTTACTTTGACCCCCGCACCCAGGAAGAGGAGAGAGGCACCACAGCACATATTCTGGCATCATATCAGCCACCACAGGAGAAGCCACCATTGAGTTACTTTGACCCCGGCACCCAGGAAGAGGAGAGAGGCACCACAGCACATATTCAGGCATCATATCACACACGACAGGAGAAGGCCTCTTTCAGTGATTTAGGCCTTTGGACCCAGACAGAGGAGAGAGGCACCACAGCACATATTCTGGCATCATATCAGCCACCACAGGAGAAGCCACCATTGAGTTACTTTGACCCCTGCACCCAGGAAGAGGAGAGAGGCCCCACAGCACATATTCTGGCATCATATCAGCCACCACAGGAGAAGCCACCATTTAGTTACTTTGACCCCTGCACCCAGGAAGAGGAGAGAGGCACCACAGCACATATTCTGGCATCATATCAGCCACCACAGGAGAAGCCACCATTTAGTTACTTTGACCCCTGCACCCAGGAAGAGGAGAGAGGCACCACAGCACATATTCTGGCATCATATCAGCCACCACAGGAGAAGCCACCATTGAGTTACTTTGACCCCTGCACCCAGGAAGAGGAGAGAGGCCCCACAGCACATATTCTGGCATCATATCAGCCACCACAGGAGAAGCCACCATTTAGTTACTTTGACCCCTGCACCCAGGAAGAGGAGAGAGGCACCACAGCACATATTCTGGCATCATATCAGCCACCACAGGAGAAGCCACCATTTAGTTACTTTGACCCCTTCACCCAAACAGAGGAGAGAGGCCCCACAGCACATATTCTGGCATCATACTAACCACCACAGGAGAAGCCACCATTGAGTTACTTTGACCCCTGCACCCAGGAAGAGGAGAGAGGCCCCACAGCACATATTCTGGCATCATATCAGCCACCACAGGAGAAGCCACCATTGAGTTACTTTGACCCCTGCACCCAGGAAGAGGAGAGAGGCCCCACAGCACATATTCTGGCATCATACTAACCACCACAGGAGAAGCCACCATTGAGTTACTTTGACCCCTGCACCCAGGAAGAGGAGAGAGGCCCCACAGCACATATTCTGGCATCATATCAGCCACCACAGGAGAAGCCACCATTGAGTTACTTTGACCCCCGCACCCAGGAAGAGGAGAGAGGCACCACAGCACATATTCTGGCATCATATCAGCCACCACAGGAGAAGCCACCATTGAGTTACTTTGACCCCCGCACCCAGGAAGAGGAGAGAGGCACCACAGCACATATTCAGGCATCATATCACACACCACAGGAGAAGGCCTCTTTCAGTGATTTAGGCCTTTGGACCCAGACAGAGGAGAGAGGCACCACAGCACATATTCTGGCATCATATCAGCCACCACAGGAGAAGCCACCATTGAGTTACTTTGACCCCTGCACCCAGGAAGAGGAGAGAGGCCCCACAGCACATATTCTGGCATCATATCAGCCACCACAGGAGAAGCCACCATTTATTTACTTTGACCCCTGCACCCAGGAAGAGGAGAGAGGCACCACAGCACATATTCTGGCATCATATCAGCCACCACAGGAGAAGCCACCATTTAGTTACTTTGACCCCTGCACCCAGGAAGAGGAGAGAGGCACCACAGCACATATTCTGGCATCATATCAGCCACCACAGGAGAAGCCACCATTGAGTTACTTTGACCCCTGCACCCAGGAAGAGGAGAGAGGCCCCACAGCACATATTCTGGCATCATATCAGCCACCACAGGAGAAGCCACCATTTAGTTACTTTGACCCCTGCACCCAGGAAGAGGAGAGAGGCACCACAGCACATATTCTGGCATCATATCAGCCACCACAGGAGAAGCCACCATTTAGTTACTTTGACCCCTTCACCCAAACAGAGGAGAGAGGTTCCACATCAGAGAATCAGGCATCATATCAACCACCACAGGAGTAGGCCACAATTTAGTTTATTTGACCCCTGCACCCAGGAAGAGGAGAGAGGCCCCACAGCACATATTCTGGCATCATATCACACACCACAGGAGAAGGCCTCTTTCAGTGATTTAGGCCTTTGGACCCAGACAGAGGAGAGAGGTCAGAGATTAGCTTCATATCCCCCAGCACAGCAGAAGACCGCTTTATTTGACTTAGGCCTCAGCACCCAGACAGAAGACAGAGGTAGCATGGCAGAGGTTATGGCTTCATGTCACCCGTTAGTTTAACCGGCCACTTTCATCTGGTTAGGCCCCGGCGCCCAGACAGAGAAGAGTTTCATTCAACTGTGGGTTTCATAAAATTTGTATCAAATAAAGAAGTGGCCCGTAGCACAACAAGACATGTTTTAGGCAGTTAATAAGGACTACTCTGCACAAGGGATGGACAGGTCCTGTGGGATCCATGCCTGGTTCATCTTTATGAAGGTCAGCTTGTCCACGTTGGCTGTGGACAGGCGGCTGCGCTTGTCAGTAATGACGCCCCCTGCCGTGCTGAATACGCGTTCAGATAAAACGCTGGCCGCCGGGCAGGAAAGCACCTCCAAGGCATAACATGCTAACTCTGGCCACGTGGACAATTTCGAAACCCAGTAGTTGAATGGGGCCGAACCATCCGTCAGGATGTGGAGGGGTGTGCAGACATACTGTTCAACCATGTTAGTGAAATGCTGCCTCCTGCTAACACGTTCCGTATCAGGTGTCGGTGCAGATAGCTGTGGCGTGGAGACAAAACTTTTCCACATTTCTGCCATGCTAACCCTGCCCTCAGATGAGCTGGCCGTGACACAGCTGCGTTGGCGACCTCTTGCCACTCCTCTGCCTTCATCTTCCACCTGTTCCCCTGTGACATGTGGGAATGCTCTCAAGAGCGCCTCTATCAGCGTGCGCTTGTACTCGCGCATCTTACGGTCGCGCTCCAGTTCAGGAATTAAAGTGGGCACATTGTCTTTATACCGGGGATCCAGCAGGGTGGCCACCCAGTAGTCTGCACACGTTAAAACGTGGGCAACTCTGCTGTCGTTGCGCAGGCATTGGAGCATATATTCGCTCATGTGGGCCAGGCTACCCATGGGTAAGGACAAGCTGTCCTCTGTGGGAGGCGTATCGTCATCGTCCACCGTATCCCCCCAGCCACGCACCAGTGATGGGCCTGGGCTGCCACCCCGCTGTGAACTTGCGTCATCCTCGTCCCCCTCCACCTCCTCCTCCTCATCCTCCTCGTCCTCCAGTACAGTGCCTTGGCTGGCGACTTGTGAACCTGTCCTCTGCTGCTTAAACAAACCTCCCTCTGAGCCACTTCGAACAGACTGGCCCGAAAGTGTTAGAAACGAGCCCTCATCCTCCTCCTCCACCTGGGCCACCTCCTCTAACATCATTGCCCTAAGTGTTTTCTCAAGGAGACATAGAAGTGGTATTGTAACGCTGATAACAGTGTCATCGCCACTGGCCATGTTGGTGGAGTACTCGAAACAGCGCAGCAGGGCACACAGGTCTCGCATGGAGGCCCAATCATTGGTGGTGAAGTGGTGCTGTTCGGCAGTACGACTGACGCGAGCGTGCTGCAGCTGAAACTCCACTATGGCCTGCTGCTGCTCGCACAGTCTCTCCAGCATGTGCAAGGTGGAGTTCCACCGGGTGGGCACGTCGCATATGAGGCGGTGAGCGGGAAGGCCGAAGTTCCGCTGTAGCGCAGACAGGCGAGCAGCGGCAGGATGTGAACGGCGGAAGCGCGCACAGACGGCCCGCACTTTATGCAGCAGCTCTGACATGTTGGGGTAGTGGTGAATGAACCTCTGCACCACCAAGTTCAGCACATGCGCCAGGCAAGGGATGTGCGTCAAACCGGCTAGTCCCAGAGCTGCCACGAGATTTCGCCCATTATCGCATACCACCAGGCCTGGCTTGAGGCCCACCGGCAGAAACCACTCGTCGGTCTGTTGTTCAATACCCCGCCACAACTCCTTTGCGCTGTGGGGCCTGTCCCCCAAACATATGAGTTTCAGAATGGCCTGCTGACGTTTACCCCGGGCTGTGCTGAAGTTGGTGGTGAAGGTGTGTGGCTGACCGGATGAGCTGGTGGAAGCAGTGGAGGAGGAAGCCGAGTAGGAGGAGGAGGCTACAGGAGGCAGAGAATGATGCCCTGCGATCCTAGGGGGCGGAAGGACGTGCGCCAAGGAACTGTCCGCCGGGGGCCCAGCCGCCACTACATTCATCCAGTGTGCAGTTAGTGAGATATAGCGTCCCTGGCCGTGCTTACTGGTCCACGTATCTGTGGTTAGGTGGACCTTGCCACAAATGGCGTTGCGCAGTGCACACTTGATTTTATCGGACACTTGCATGTGCAGGGAAGGCACGGCTGTCTTGGAGAAGTAGTGGCGGCTGGGAACCACATACTGCGGGACAGCCATGGCCATCAGCTGTTTGAAGCTGTCTGTGTCCACCAGCCGGAATGACAGCATTTCAAAGGCCAGCAGTTTAGAAATGCTGGCGTTCAGGCCAAGGGCTCGAGGGTGACTCGGGGGGAATTTGCGCTTCCTCTCTAAGGTTTGAGATATTGAGAGCTGAACGCTGCTGTGTGATATAGTGGAGACGCTAGTTGACGGTGGCGGTGGTGGTGGTGTCGGTGGCACATCCTCTGTTTGCTGCTCGGCAGGTGGCAACATTCCTCTCGAGGCGGAAGCCGAGGCAGCAGCGGTAGAGGGAGCAGGGGGAGCCTCAGCGAGTGCCTGGTTTTTAAGGTGTGTACCCCACTGCAGTTCATGCTTTGCATGTAGATGCCTGGTCATGCAGGTTGTGCTGAGGTTCAGAACGTTAATGCCTCACCTCAGGCTCTGATGGCAGAGCGTGCAAGTCACTCGGGTCTTGTCGGTAGGACATTGTTTAAAGAAGTGCCATGCCAGGGAACTCTTTGGAGCTGCCTTTGTGGGGCTGGGTCCCTGTTGGCGATGTCCAGTAGCAGGCGAACTCTGGGGGCGGCGGCTCGTCTGCTTTGGCCCCCTGCTCCCTCTTTGGCTTCGCTGTTGTCTCGGTCTCACCACTACCTCTTCCTCTGAACTGTGAAAGTCATCGCCACGACCTTCAGTCCATGTGGGGTCTAAGACCTCATCGTCCTCAGCTTCGTCTTCCACCCAGTCTCCCTCCCTGACCTCCTCCTGTTCAGTCTGCACACTGCAAAAAGACGCGGCAGTGGGCACCTGTGTTTCGTCATCATCAGAGAGTCGGTGACTCTGCTGTGGTGGTATTCCCATGTCCTCTTCATCTGGAGACATAAGTGGTTGTGCGTCAGTGCATGGTATGTCTTCCTCCACTGGGGAAGGGCTAGGTGGACGCCCCTGGGAAACCCTGGAAGCAGAGTCTTCAAACAGAAGAAGAGACTGCTGCATAACTTGTGGCTCAGACCGTTTCCCTGATATGCTTGGGGGTGATGTGACAGACTGATGGGCTTGGTTTTCAGGTGCCACCTGTGCGCTTTCCGCAGAAGACTGGGTGGAAGACCATGTGGTGAACGTGCTGGAAACACTGTCGGCCACCCAATCGATTAATGCCTGTACCTGCTCAGGCCTTACCATCCTAAGAGCGGCATTGGGCCCCACGAGATATTGCGGTACATTCTGCCGGCTAGTTGAGGGAGTTCGTTCCCTACTGTGTGCGCCTGGGGCCGAACGGCCACGTCCTCTACCAGCAACAGAGGCTCCACGGACACCACCACGACCGCGTCCTCGTCCCTTAATAGTATTTTTCTTCATTGTTGCGATTCAACTCGCACCACAATGAAATATATTATTTTTTATAAGCAAAATCCCCTCACTGGAATACTTTCAGTCTTTTGACTGTATGGATTACAGATGGAATGACTGTTATATGTGAGTACCGCTTTCTTTGACAGATTCTAGTATGGGTACATATATGTTTTCCCAACCCCAGCACATTAGTTTGCTAATTCCAGATGTATGAAACGCAGGCCTAACTGTATCTAGTATATTGAACGCCAGATAAACTAACTTGGCCTTTTTTAAATAAAAAAAAAATTCCCTCACTGGAATACTTTCAGTCTTTTGACTGTATGGATTACAGATGGAATGACTGTTATATGTGAGTACCGCTTTCTTTGACAGATTCTAGTATGGGTACATATATGTTTTCCCAACCCCAGCACATTAGTTTGCTAATTCCAGATGTATGAAACGCAGGCCTAACTGTATCTAGTATATTGAACGCCAGATAAACTAACTTGGCCTTTTTTAAATAAAAAAAATCCCCTCACTGGAATACTTTCAGTCTTTTGACTGTATGGATTACAGATGGAATGACTGTTATATGTGAGTACCGCTTTCTTTGACAGATTCTAGTATGGGTACATATATGTTTTCCCAACCCCAGCACATTAGTTTGCTAATTCCAGATGTATGAAACGCAGGCCTAACTGTATCTAGTATATTGAACACTAGATAAACTAACTTGGCCTTTTTTAAATAAAAAAAAAATTCCCTCACTGGAATACTTTATGGCTTTTCACTGTATGGATTACAGGTGGACTGGTATTAGTAGGGGTGACACAAGCACACCCAAGTCCCTGATGTAGGATTTCTATGGCACAGACCACTATTACAAGTGATTAATGGACGTTGGGAGAGATTGTGCTGCAGCACTAGTCCCAAGATGGCCGCCGCCTATCAGCCCAGTAACATGTGCCACAAAATGGTCTGCACAACCTTTAAAAAAAATAGCCTTGGACTGTGCTGCTAAATCGCTATTGGTCTGAATCCCAGGTGTAGATGTCTGACTTGTTTGGAGCTTTGGAATGCACACTGTGGCAGCTTCTGCTGCAGCACTACAAGTCGCAAAATGGCGGCCGGCGGTCAGCCCAGGTACATGTGGATGGAAAAATCACTCTGGCCACTCTAAAAGTAGCTCAGCTGCAGTTGTTCAGATGAATCACAGGTGGAGGAGAGAAATTTGCTTCCAGTTATTCAATTATCCCTGCCTATTCTCGCCCTAGCATCAGCTGCGTCTATCCCTGTTCTATTCACATCGGGAGTGAGCACGTCCCGACGTGCGCACAAGCTTATAAAGAGGCTGAGTCACATGCTGCACTTGGCCAATCACAGCCTTGCCAATAGTAGGCATGGCTGCGATGGCATCTTAGGGCAAGTAGTATGATGCATGTTGATTGGCTGCTTTGCAGCCTTTCAAAATGCGCCAAAATACATGCCGAACGACGAACCCGAACTTTTACGAAAAAGTTCGGGTTCGGGTCCGTGTCACGAACACCCCAAAATTCGGTACGGACCCGAACTATGCTCGAACTGTTCGCTCAACACTAGTGGCCAGTGCTGCCGGCCCCCCCTCCCTCCCTTGTAGTTAACACATTAGTGGCCAGTGGCCCCCCCCTGTAGTTAACACATTGGTGGCCAGTGCGGCCGGCCCCCCCTCCCCTGTAGTTAACTCGTTGGTGGCCAGTGGACCTGTCACTTACCAGTAGGAGGAGCTCCCGGCCGGACCTGTCACTTACCAGTAGGAGGAGCTCCCGGCCGGACGCAGAGATCGCAGCTCGCAGGTAAGTATAATGGTTCTACAAATTGCTAAGTAACCATGGCAACCGGGACTGCAGTAGCGTCCTGGTTGCCATGGTTACCGATTGGAGCCCCAGCGATTAAACTGGGACTCCGATCGGTTCACTCCGCTGCCACCAATGATAGGGGGGAGATTTTAATTAGGAGGGGGAGGGAGGGGAGAAGGCCCACTGGCCACCAACGAGTTAACTACAGGGGAGGGAGGGGGGCCAGCCGCACTGGCCACCAATGAGTTAACTACAGGGGAGGGGGGCCCCACTGGCCACCAATGAGTTAACTACAGTTGAGGGGGGGCCGGCCGCACTGGCCACCAATTAGTTAACTACAGGGGAGGGAGGGGGGGGCCGGCCACACTGGCCACCAATGTGTTAACTACAGGGGGGGGCGGGGGGGGGGTCTGCCCCCTGCTGCCTGGCAGCACCTGCCAGGCAGCAGGGGGCAGTCATGTACACAGTTCTTTTAGTATATTCTAACCTGAAGCGTCCCCATCACCATGGGAACGCCTCTGTGTTAGAATATACTGTCGGATTTGAGTTTCACGATGTAACTCAAATCCGACGGTATATTCTAACATAGAGGCGTTCCCATGGTGATGGGGACACTTCAAGTTAAAATATACCATCGGATTGGAGAAAACTCTGATCCGATGGTATATTAACTCCTGACTTTACATTGAAAGTCAATGGGGGACGGATCCGTTTGAAATTGCACCATATTGTGTCAACGTCAAACGGATCCGTCCCCATTGACTTGCATTGTAATTCAGGACGGATCCGTTTGGCTCCGCACAGCCAGGCGGACACCAAAACGACTTTTTTTTCATGTCCGTGGATCCTCCAAAAATCAAGGATGACCCACGGACGAAAAAACGGTCACGGATCACGGAAAAACGGGACCCGTTTTTGCGGACCGCAAAAAAATACGTTCGTGTGCAGGAGGCCTAAGGGGTTAAGGTGAAATAAGGTTGTGTTCTAAAGGGGTTAAAGCACTAAATATACAACCAAGCTTGGTTCATAACAATGCAATAAGTATTTCACATTTTCTCCTCTGCATTTCAAAATATATAACTTTTAAAAACTTTTTGTATTGATTCTGCCTATTTATTTATTTTGTTGGGGGGAGGGATTGTTGGATTTTCCGGTGTTCACTGTGCAGTATTAGTGACATAATAACTATTCTATGGGTCACTTCAAGAATTCTCAAATATCTAGAATATAGTGCTATATCTTCGTAATCGCAAATATTTTAGATTTTTTTTCATCAATACCCATGATCCCTCACTGCTTCTTGCTTGTGGGCCAATGAGAAGGCTGCAATATCTTTGACTTTAGGAGAAGTGTTGATCACAAACTTTTATCGCAAATTTCAAGATTGCCGATTTTCGTAATCAAGAAAATAATGACTGGAGATCACGAATTCTCGAATTTGCGAATATATGACGAATATTCACCCATAAACTTTTACTACTGCTGCATCTCACCGTGCGCTGCAGTGCTGCCTCCGGAACTCCGCCCCGTCCCCATCATAGTCAATGGGGAAGGAGCGTCAGTCCGGGGGCACACGTGAACTAGCGGCAGGACGGATCCGACATGCAGTTCACCCGCTGGAGCAGCCTGCCGGAGTCCCCTGCCGCTAATGTGAAAGTACACTAAACTTTCTTATGAAGAAAATAATCAACCTAATAATCCTTTCCTAATTTCACGGATCCTCCTCGCAGAGCTCACCCACATCTGACATCATTTATCCATTTATTTCTCATGAAAACATTATGTCTCCTGTAATAATGTTATATGTGTTTCCAATCCATGTAAATGCCTTAATACTTTATCTCTCCTAATAGGAAAAGATCAACTTTTAACATTTTAGGATAATATTCTTAACAGTCCCATACTCCTACATAGGTTGGCTCTTTAGAGTTGTAGGTCCCGCGTTAACCTTTAATATGAACTTCCCTAACCCCCCTGTGCAATTTCCTATCTTCTCAAAATACATTTATAACATATCAAATATAAAGAAATCTCCTAATTTAGAAGGAGCATGAGATATAATAAAAAAAGGCGAGAAGAGGGAAAAACTCCATCAAGTGCACATTATTCCTAATCAAAAAAAATCTTGAATCTTTATTCCTTTTTTATCATTATGATTTCTCCATTGCATAATACGCAGTCTTAGGCCTCATGCACACGAACGTTTTCTTTCACGGTCCGCAAAAACGGGGTCCGTAGGTCCGTGATCCGTGACCGTTTTTTCGTCCGTGGGTCTTCCTTGATTTTTGGAGGATCCACGGACATGAAAAAAAAGTCGTTTTGGTGTCCGCCTGGCCGTGCGGAGCCAAACGGATCCGTCCTGAATTACAATGCAAGTCAATGGGGACGGATCCGTTTGACGTTGACACAATATGGTGCCATTTCAAACGGATCCGTCCCCATTGACTTTCAATGTAAAGTCTGGAGTCCCTTTTATACCATCGGATCGGAGTTTTCTCCAATCCGATGGTATATTTTAACTTGAAGCGTCCCCATCACCATGGGAACGCCTCTATGTTAGAATATACTGTCGGATATGAGTTAGATCGTGAAACCTCATTTCCGACAGTATATTCTAACACAGAGGCGTTCCCATGGTGATGGGGACGCTTCTAGTTAGAATATACTACAAACTGTGTACATGACTGCCCCCTGCTGCCTAGCAGCATCCGATCTCTTACAGGGGGCCGTGATCAGCACAATTAACCACTCAGGTGCCGCACCTGAAGGGGTTAATTGTACTATCATATCCCCCTGTAAGAGATCAGGGCTGCCAGGCAGCAGGGGGCAGACCCCCCCCTCCCCAGTTTGAATATCATTGGTGGCCAGTGCGCCCCCCCCCCTTCCTCCCTCTATTGTAATAATTTGTTGGTGGCCAGTGTGCGCCCCCCCGCCCCCCCCCTTCCCCCCTTTATTGTAATAATTAGTTGGTGGCACAGTGTGCGCCCCCCCCCCTTCCTCCCTCTATTGTAATAAATCGTTGGTGGCACAGTGTGCGCCCCCCCCCCTTCCTCCCTCTATTGTAATAAATCGTTGGTGGCACAGTGTGCGCCCCCCATCGGCCCCCCCTCCCTCTATAGCATTAATAACATTGGTGGCCAGTGTGCGGCCTCCCATCTCCCCCCCCCCGATCATTGGTGGCAGCGGGTTACTAGCAATAGTACAATAGTAAAAGATTCATACTTACCTGGGAGCTGCGATGTCTGTGACCGGCCGGGAGCTCCTCCTACTGGTAAGTGACAGTTCATTTAGCAATGCGCCGCACAGACCAGTCACTTACCAGTAGGTGGAGTTCCCGGCCGGACACGAACATCGCAGCAGCCAGCAGCAGGTAAGTATGAATCTTCTACTATTGTACTATTGCTAAGTAACCATGGCAACCAGGACTGTAGTAGCGTCCTGGTTGCCATGGTTACCGATCGGAGCCCCAGCGATTAAACTGGGACTCCGATCGGAACTCCGCTGCCACCAATGATGGGGGGGGGGGGAGATGGGAGGCCGCACACTGGCCACCAATGTTGTTAATGCTATAGAGGGAGGGGGGGCCGATGGGGGGCGCACACTGTGCCACCAACGAATTATTACAATAGAGGGGGGGCACACACTGTGCCACCAACAAATTATTACAATAGAGGGGGGGGGGCCGCACTGGCCACCAACCTATTATTACAATAGAGGGGGGGGGGCCGCACTGGCCACCAATGATATTCAAACTGAAGGGGTTAATTGTGCTGATCACGGCCCCCTGTAAGAGATCGGGTGCTGTCAGGCAGCAGGGGGCAGTCTTGTACACAGTTTGTAGTGTATTCTAACTAGAAGCGTCCCCATCACCATGGGAACGCTTCTGTGTTAGAATATACTGTTGGATCTGAAAACTTAGATCTGAAAAAGCCTTTATGCAGACGGATCTTTGGATCCGTCTGTATGAAAGTAACCTACGGCCATGGATCACGGACACGGATGCCAATCTTGTGTGCATCCGTGTTCTTTCACGGACCCATTGACTTGAATGGGTCCGTGAACCGTTGTCCGTCAAAAAAATAGGACAGGTCATATTTTTTTGACGGACAGGATACACGGATCACGGTCTCGGCTGCAAAACGGTGCATTTTCCGATTTTTCCACGGACCCATTGAAAGTCAATGGGTCCGCGAAAAGAAACGGAAAACGGCACAACGGCCACGGATGCACACAACGGTCGTGTGCATGAGGCCTAACTGGCATCTCTCTCCTATAGTATTATTTTAGTAATTTACTGCCATTTGTGATTTGGGAAAACTCTTTGCATTAAGAAAATATATCTATTGGATCTAATAAACAAAATGGATCTTTCTACAGACACTGACATGGTCCACGATTACATGTAATTCAGATGTTTTGGTTTTCTGTTGTTTATGTTAATTTTACTTTTATTTAGAAGATCAGGGATTGACTGAAACGTTCCGCAATATATGAGTAATACTTGATACATTGTAACATATTTATCTGCACTAAATGAAATTTTATGCATAAAATAAAATATCCCTTTAAGGCCTATTGCACACGGACGTTTTTTTTTCCCGTTTACTGGCCGTGTTTTGCGTTCCGTATACGGTCCGTATACGGAACCATTCATTTCAATGGTTCCACAAAAAAAAACGGAATGTACTCCGTATGCATTCCGTTTCCGTATTTCAGTGGTGACCACTGAAGAAGGGGCAAGTACCCCGAAACGCGTTTGGTGAGGAGCCCCCCGGAACAACCCCAAGGAGTACGTGCTTGAACTACCCAGAGCCGTGCGGCAATTCAAAGTCTTTGAGAACTCCGTGCCTTACTAAACCCCCGATACGCCGGGATTCATAAGTGCAAACACACGAGGAGTGTGTCGCACACCAAACCGACGAGGGGAAAAGTATCTTGAGTCCCAGCGCTGACCGGCTTCTTGCTACTACGGAGCGGCAGCCAGAGGATCGTAAGGGCACAGAGTAAAGACATAGTATCGTTCAGTTTTTACAGCAGCAGCTGATAACGACAATTTGTCTCCAAGTTTACCTGCACAAGGAATCGCACTGAACAGTGAGTATTAGCGGGACGCCGCAAGTATACTCACTCAAGTGAACTCTGTTTGACTATAGTTACATTATCCTCTCCCAGCGAATCAGGAC
Source organism: Bufo bufo (assembly GCF_905171765.1). NCBI lineage: Eukaryota > Metazoa > Chordata > Amphibia > Anura > Bufonidae > Bufo > Bufo bufo. Next base: position 21,543,720 of record NC_053391.1, on the reverse strand, counting down.
TGTGAACCTTACAGTACTTTGTGGAGCTAACCACTGCACTAGCTCAAGCTAACAGCTAGGCTATACTTCTATTTTTTCTGATTTTTGTATGGACTGATCTATACCATCTCCAGCCTATCTACCACTGGTCCTACTATTTATTCTATATCTATGGGTTTTATTGTACCAATGTGTTTTTATATTGCTTGACTGTATTTTATATGTGTTTTAAGAATAATTGATTTTATTTTATTTTACACTATGTTATGTATATCAGATGCCTCGATCATGTATAAACGGGGCATCTTAAGGATACAATTATGAGGGAGGTGCAATCGACGTTCCCTGTCATTACACCCACTACTTACAAAGAAATGTGATTTGTGACAACGTAATTCGTCACAAAAAGATTTTTTTTGTAATATTTGGCAGCCAAATCGAATTTTCAAATACTTTGATCATCCCTACTAATAAACACAGACATATACATTACATATACATCACACACAGAAATTATTTTCTTTCTAAACAAATCCATCCTTTGTTGAAGCATATAACATCCAGTGTTGTCCCAAGTAAAACACTGAGGAAGGGGAAAGAGGTCCCCGAAACGCGTCTGGCGTGAAAGCTGACTACTCCCATCGGACCAACATTAAAAAGAGTTCAAAAAATTTGAATATGGGAAATAGCTCACCCTCTCACAGCCACAGAGAGGTGCTCTAGTCTAAAATGATTCACCCTTCACAAATGCAAGAAAATATGTAGTATTGAAAGACTGGCACTCTCAACACATGGGACCATATGGTTCAGTGCAGATCACAAAGTTTATTAACAAGTGCATAAAAAGAATAAAAGGATAAAAATATTTATAAACAATTAAATATATACTAACACTGAATAACTACAGTATTAAGAAGGTTTCACACAGTATTGTGCTGATCATAACATGATATCATAAATCATATATTTTGACACCCTGTATTGTATATTGATCCTTATGTTGTTCTCATGGTCACTGCAGGAAAAAACACATATAAATGTTCACAAATGGATTCCTGTAGATGGAAAAAAAAAAAATGGGGGTAAGAAAAAAAAAGTTGTTCTTATCCTTGATAAAGGAAGACAATGCGGAATGATGTTCGCTAGAATAAAGTCAATGTTTCAACTATAGTTGACTTCAAACGTGACTGTTTCTTTCTTATGCAAGTTTTACTTGGCAGTTAGCGGTTTGAATATGCCTAGTGATCACCCACTATGTGGGCTTACCTTTCCTTGGTGCGGTCAGTCAGTGAAATTGTTCGGGGTTCGCTGGATGCCGGTGTCCCGGCTGTTTCACAATCAGCGTCCCACGTGGATTCGGAGATAGGTTTGTCGCTCTGGAAATGACGTATCGGCACACAGGATTGTATTCGTCAATTTTTTGGGCTCAAACATTCGTTGTAGCGGCCAATATCGAACTTACAGTGCACTGTTATAGATTATTAACATTAAAAAGAGGCCTCTATACAGACGATTACAGAGTCTGGTTAAAACATCAGAATAATTGGAGCGCTCCAAATACTTAATGCTGTGAGACACAAGCCGAGATCCCTTCACAGACCACGTGACACGCCGACGTTCGCACGAGCGTGCTGGGACAGCGAGTATAGCAGCGAGTCTAGTATCGGATATGTAACCAAGCCGAGATCTGAAAGGAGAAGGTAAGACTCATCTACCCATTTACATCCAGTGTGATAGCACTTTTTCATAACCATCGGTGGAAATCAGGTCCGGACATTCAGTGTCAATAAACTGGGACTATCTATCATCACTAAGGATCCGTCTTGAAAGACGCAACTATATAGGAAGACTTTTCCTCACAATTATACGATAATAAGTGGTTTTTCATTCATAGGAACTGCATTTTTCTATTTCATGAGTACAATACAGATATCTGAATTGTTATAAGCATTATCTCAAGGAACTTTATATGCACGTATTCTGAGTGTTCCATCTACTCAGATTATTGTATGCCCATTTTATTGTGGTTCTTTTATTGTGTTTTTTTAATCAATTGTTATTAAATATTTATGACTACTTAATGCACTATAATATTGATATACCTATACACACATTTAGAGTGGCAGTCCAGATTCTCAATATATTTTGCAAAACTTCTTTCTGTAAAGGTGAAACAGTTTATGGGACTAGAGCACCTATTCCTTGACCTCATAGGAGTGAGCTATTCCTATCATTCTCATTCAGCGCCTAAGTAAAACATGTGTGTCTGGAAAAATGTCACTCATGGTTTCTCATACATTTTGGCCTGGTTACCAGACCTGATATCTGACACCATAGTATCCCCTTCCTGGTGCTGGACTTTTCAATTTATGACATCATCTAACGAACTTTAGCTTCCAGTCAGGGCAGGCCTTAGGTTACATGGCACTCTGTGCGAGAGGCCATTTTTGCACTCCCCCAACACACATAGCTCTGCAAACATACATGATAATCCCTCCATCCACCACTAAGGGACATTTCCATAGGTTCCACAGCAGTGAATGGAGAGGATATTGTCCATCTCCAGTAGTAGTGGTGCTTTATCAAGCTCATTACATAAATATAGCACCAGAACCAAGAAAAGTACATAAATACAGCATCAGAACCAAGAAAAGTACATAAATACAGCACCAGAACCAAGCTCATTAAATACTTACAGCACTAGAACCAAATGTGGCAGATAAATATAGCACCAGAACCAAGCTCATTACATACAGATATCATCTGCACGGTCAAGTTAGCCATTGACATATAAGTATGCAAAGCATGAAACTACAGGTCCAAGTATGGCCTGAACATGTGTAAAATAAACATGGTTCTGGTCAGTTTAGGTTTGCCAAATTTTTCAAAAAGTTTAGTTGAGATCAGAATCAGTTCAAACAAAACCGAATTGTCTCCAATTGCCCTGGAAGTTGGACTATAACAGCCTTAAGGCTGGGTTCACACCTGAGCGTATTCGATAAGCGCTGTTTACAGATGTTTTTATCGGGCATTTTTGAGGCGTATTTTGGGGCGTTTTTGTATTTTGGAAACTCGCGTCGTACGCACGTTCTTGCTATTGACCACAGAGGCGTACAATAAAAAAAACAGAGGTGTTACGCGCGACAATACGCCCCAAAGAAGCTCCTGTACTTCTTGGGGTATAGGGCGTTTTACAGCGCGTTTATACGTGCTGTAAAACGCTCATGTGAGAACCATGCCCATAGGGAAACATTGTTTTTTGCCTGTTGAGCATTTTACAGCGCGTAGGAACGCGCTGTAAAACGCTCAGGTGTGAACCTAGCCTTAGTCTCCTAAATTATTAGTAAAACGTGTTATATATTTTCCTTCCTCTTTTTTATGCATATTTAGTTTTTTCTCTCCCTCTCCTCAAGCTCTTGAATGCCATGACAGCAATAGTAAATCATGTCTGAGAGATACTGAGCTAATCGCTAGGGCAAGGAGCTACAATTGCTATGTGGGGGCAAATTACTATAAGGGGCCGTGTGGGAGAAATTACTATATAAGGGAAGTGTGGGAGAAATTACTATATGGGGAAAGTGTGGTGGAAATTACAATTTGGGGGAAACTACTGTGCTGGGGCAGTGTGGAGGAAATTACTATATGGTAAAAGTTTGGTGGAAATTACTATTTGGGGGAAATTAAAATTTGGGGGAAACTACTGTGTTGGGGAAGTGTGGGGGAAATTACAATATGGGGGGAAGTGTGTTGGAAATTACTATTTGGGGGAAATTACCAACCACCCCCGGACTAGCTATGCACGTTTCTGCAATGCAGAGTAATGTACAATGATGCACAGGCTCTCTGCAGCCAGGAAAAAGCTGAGTTTTAACTCCTTTCATCATAAATGAATTCAGATTGATTTTTTTTGTATAATTGAATTTTTGAAAACTTCACTTATCTATAGTGTACGCTTATGTCTGTAAAAGTACATCAGTGGGCTACCTGACTTGGAGATGTGACTTTTTAAAATATTGCACAACATATGTAAGGCATATACATTTTTTATCTGAAATCCTGACCTACTTTTCACTCCATTTCTGAAAGTGGTGAAGCACACCAAATGTCATAAAATGAAATTAAAACACGTGTCAGGCCAATAAGATTTGGTTATAAATAATACAAATAACATAACCTATACCAATACGCCAATAACCCCAACCAATTAAGAGCATCAGCAAATGGATCACAATATGTGGTAGGCAATTAAGAGTGCCGTATTTGTGTGAGGGGAGGCGGGGCGTTCACTATTTAAACCTGGCCCTCCTCCCCCACTTGTCGGTTCGAACGATTTCGAATCGGCTTGTGGGTTGGTGCCAGAGAAGGGCATGCGTCACTGGAGGATCGGGGGATCGGCTGCGTCGAGCTCGTCGCTACGGTGATTAGGTAGGCAGGGTGGCTTGCACACCCGTCTCGCTATGTATAACATGTGGGGCTGCCGAGCGTGCCGCCGGTCCCCAGCTGTGCTGGAGACTGCCCGCACTCCCGATCGCTTCCGGCACCCCGAGACAGGCACCCCGATCCGCTCCAGGCCCTGCGCTAAGCACCCCCGCTCCCACATGCAGCGTCCCCCAGGCAGGCACCCCTCACCTGTGGCTCAGCAGCGACGGGTCACGACGTCCGCTCGCATACCCTGAGCATCGGTCACGCCGGCCGTCGGCTCCACGACGCAGCGTTATATATCACTCACTCCCGTATCAGAACGTTCCGCCGTAGAGGAAAACGCCGTCCGCTCACACAGGGGTCTATTCATTAGCTGCAATCAGTAAGCAGAGGTCCAGCTGCAGGATCAGGGGACGGAAGCCGAAACCTATAGGCGATTAATACGCCGCGGCTTTCCCTGTACAAATAGTCGATAGCGGTGGGCACGGGATGCAATGTTCCACATGGCGGAGCGCAAATCCCTCGCAGCCGATCCTGATGCACGTTCTCCTGGTAATTACAATTAGCGAGGCTGTGAAGGTGGACATGCTTATTCATGTCTAGGAATCCGCTGCAGAATAAACTCATCTTCTTTACTGCGCCAAACTCAGGCAAGACGAGATAAGCAGATACTCAGACATGTGCACTGTATAACAAGTTATGATTTCAATGGTTAATTCTAACCTAGAAGGGAATCACTGGCTTGCTGCGCTCCAGCAGGTCCTGGCTTGAGAGAGTGCGGGGGATGGTCGACACCTACAGGCCCATACTGGTACTGCAGTCTTGGTGCAGGGCTCCTCTGCTCAGGCACAGTGGCTAGGTACTAAGGCAGGAGTAAAAAAAAAAAAAAAATATTTAAAAAAATTTGTTCAAGAATATGTTCAAGGATCAAATATAAAGAGGGCTTCAAGGAGGGGGGCTGGCCACGTCACTTTGCGCACGCAGCCGGGCCGCCCGTAAGCCCATACGGTCAGTCAGGGGGTTGGTTCGGGCGCAGTCACAATAATCCGGTGGTTAGCTAGGGAGCGGTGGCATGAGTGAAGTGTCGCCCAGCTGGCGTGCGCTCACTCACACGTCTGTCCTTGGTTATTCAGGTTCACAGGTGGTGGGCTAACTTACGATACTGTGGGGTTCGTGGCTGTCATGGCCGCCAGGTGAGTCAGGGGTGGTGCATGCGGGGGCCAACCCCCTCTTTTCTCCTGCATAGGCTTGGGGGACGGGGGATGGTGGTCTATTATGTCCAGGCCTCTGGCGCATCTCTTACAGGGTGGCGCCTACAGTCGTGGCCTTTGGTGGGGGGGAAAAGAAAAAAAAAAAAAAAAGAAAAAATTATAATAATGGTATAGATAGGAATGTTGCTTTGCCAGGTCTGTCACGACTACAGACTCCTTATAAAGCCCTGCCACGACTGCAGGCATCAGTCTGTCACGACTACAGACCCGCTCTAAAGCCCTGCCACGACTGCAGGCAACAGTCTGTCACGACTACAGACCCGTTGTAAAGCCCTGCCACGACTGCAGGCATCAGTCTGTCACGACTACAGACTCGTTATAAAGTCCTGCCACGACTGCAGGCATCAGTCTGTCACGACTACAGACCCGTTATAAAGCCCTGCCACGACTGCAGGCATCAGTCTGTCACGACTACAGACTCGTTATAAAGTCCTGCCACGACTGCAGGCATCAGTCTGTCACGACTACAGACCCGCTCTAAAGCCCTGCCACGACTGCAGGCACAAATCCGTTACGACTGCAGACTCATTATTAAGACCGGCCACGACTGCAGGCATTAGTCTCATGTCAACAGACTCATGAGGTAATACTACCACGTCTACAGGCGATGGTCCGTTACCGCTACTCTCGATGTAGGGTCCCCTCACGACTATAGGGGCTAGTCGGTCACATCCACAGACTCGGTCGCACTCCCGTTAACTACAGGCACTGGGTGGGCATCTACGGGTAGTTGCGTCCCGACTACGCACGTGGGTCAGCCACGGCCTGGGAGGTCAGCCTTCACGGTCACAGGTAGGTCCAGTTAGGCTTCAGTCTCCCAGCGGGTTCCAGTCACAATAACCAGCCCCTAGGTGAGGGGGGGCACTCCCGCACCGGCGCACAATGCCAGGGAGCTGTGCGGCTCCTCACGCGGCACACGGTTCAAACCAGCGGGGGCCGGGGCCCACGGTAAAGGAAGGGCTCCCTCTGATCCGGTGCACATTGCCAGGGAGTGGCGCTGCTCCCCACGCGGTACGAGTGTCCAGCCGGCGGTGGGTCGGCCCTCCCGCACTGGTGCATTCTGCCAGGGAGCAGCGTGAGCTACCCACGCGGCTGGGGGGTAAGGCTCCTCATCTTCAATAAAGTCTGGCACGGGCCGCCGTGCCGTTAGGTAGGCAGGGATCAGGGGAAGGAGTACTAGGCTCGGTCAGGGGGAGCAGATCATAGGCGGTGGCTGGCTTCCTGCTGCCGGCCGTACATTAGGTTCCAAGGGGGTTATTTAGGCACAAGATGTTAGTTAGTCCGTGCAGGTGATCTGCGTTATACCATGCTCTTCATGCTCGTACTCAGAGCTGTGCCCATACGGGAGCTGCTTAAGTGGTTGATAGTGAAAAAAAAAAAAAAAAAAAAATATGTATGTATATATAAAAAAAAAAAATAATAATAATATATACATTTTTGAGTCTCTCACGCATGGCTTCTCCGTGTTAGTTTTACACATACAGATCTGCCATTAGAGTCTCTCACGCATGGCTTCTCCGTGTGAGTTTTACACATATGACTCCGCCATTAGTCTCTCACGCATGGCTTCTCCGTTTTAGGTTTACACATATGACTCCACCATTAGTCTCTCACGCATGGCTGCTCCGTTTTAGGTTTACACATATGACTCCGCCATTAGAGTCTCTCACGCATGGCTTCTCCGTTTTAGGTTACACATTTGACTCCGCCATCTGAGTCTCTCATGCATGACTTCTCTGTTTAGGTTCACACATATGTCTCCGCCATTAGAGTCTCACGCATGGCTGCTCCGTTTTAGGTTACACATATGACTCCGCCATTAGAGTCTCACGCATGGCTGCTCCGTTTTAGGTTACACATATGACTCCGCCATTAGAGTCTCTCATGCATGGCTTCTCCGTTTTAGGTTTACACATAGGACTCCGCCATTAGAGTCTCTCACGCATGGCTGCTCCGTTTTAGGTTTACACATATGACTCCGCCATTAGAATCTCTCACGCATGGCTTCTCCGTTTTAGGTTACACATTTGACTCCGCCATCTGAGTCTCTCACGCATGGCTTCTCCGTTTTAGGTTTACACATAGGACTCCGCCATTAGAGTCTCTCACGCATGACTTCTCCGTTTAGGTTCACACATATGTCTCCGCCATTAGAGTCTCACGCATGGCTGCTCCGTTTTAGGTTACACATATGACTCCGCCATTAGAGTCTCTCACGCATGGCTTCTCCGTTTAGGTTCACACATATGTCTCCGCCATTAGAGTCTCACGCATGGCTGCTCCGTTTTAGGTTACACATATGACTCCGCCATCTGAGTCTCTCATGCATGACTTCTCCGTTTAGGTTCACACATATGTCTCCGCCATTAGAGTCTCACGCATGGCTGCTCCGTTTTAGGTTACACATATGACTCCGCCATTAGAGTCTCTCACGCATGGCTTCTCCGTTTAGGTTCACACATATGTCTCCGCCATTAGAGTCTCTCACGCATGGCTTCCCCGTTTTAGGTTACGCATATGACTCCGCCATTAGAGTCTCTCACGCATGGCTTCTCCGTTTTAGGTTTACACATAGGACTCCGCCATTAGAGTCTCTCACGCATGGCTTCTCCGTTTTAGGTTACACATATGACTCCGCCATTAGAGTCTCTCACGCATGGTTTCTCCGTTTTAGGTTACACATATGACTCCGCCATCTGAGTCTCTCACGCATGGCTTCTCCGTTTTAGTTTTACACATATGACTCCGCCATTAGAGTCCCTCACGCAGAGCTTCTCCGTTTTAGTTTTACACATATGACTCCGCCATCAGAGTCTCTCACGCATGGTTTCTCCGTTTTAGGTTACACATATGACTCCGCCATCTGAGTCTCTCACGCATGGCTTCTCCGTTTTAGGTTACACATATGACTCCGCCATCTGAGTCTCTCACGCATGGCTTCTCCGTTTTAGTTTTACACATATGACTCCGCCATTAGAGTCTCTCACGCATGGAGATTAAAAAAAATAAATAAAAAATTTCCTCACCAGGCCCAGCTGCGCTGGGACTAGTCTCCCATCTCACCATAGCTAAGAGACTGATGGCCATTTCCTTGGCCAGTAATACTCTGAGGGCTTACAAGACAGCTTGGCACCTGTTTCAGAGATATGAGAACACCTACCCGGCCGCTGGCCGGGGACCTATCACTCACCTATTGGGCTTCGTCTGGGTTTTGCCACTCTCAATTAAACTTGTCCTATAGCATTGTTAACTATACATGGCAGGTATTCAGCACCATTGGTGCAGGCTACATCCGGACCTACCGTCACTCTTCTCCGCCCACCCGATCAAAGCGGCGTTGAAGGGTTTGCGCAAGATGTCTGTTGTGAAACGACATGGGCGTCAGCCATTTACCGGTAGCTTGTTCAGGCCGTGACAGGCAAACTGCAGGGGCAAACCGTTCGGGCCGCAGGTTAGCGCTCTGGTAGAAACAGGCTTGTACCTGGCTTTTCATGGATTCCTCAGGTCAGGCGAGCTCATGGGCACCAATACGCTGGCTGGGTGCCTGCGGAAAGGTCAGCTCATCCGGCGCGGGTCCATCTATGTCCTCACCTTGGCCTCGTCCAAGACGTCACGGCCGGGGCAACCAGTGGCGGTCAGATACTTTCCCACGGACAGCAGATTGTGTCCGATGCAGGCCTTGGAGGCTTGGCTGCGTAGTATTTAGTCCAAGAGGCATGTTCTCCCGTACTCGAACTAGTCAATGCCCGGCTAACCACCGCGGCCTTTCTTACGTACTTTCAGGTTAGTTGACAGGTCCAGGGGTCGGTCCTCGCTGGATCACAGGACATTCCTTCCGCATGGGCGCGGCAGCGGCGGCGTCCATGCATAAGGTGCCAGTACATGTCATCAAACGGTTGGGTCGTCGCAGTTCCGTGTGTTCCATACGTAATATCCCGGATCCTTATACGAAATATCATTGGCTTTTGAGTTTTGGTCTGTAGTTTCTGTTATCAAGTTTTCTAACTCCTATGCATGGTTCTTTTGGCCCCTTTAGGCTACCCTTCGATAAGCAGTTCCGGCATAACTCTGCTGCTTCTAGGTTGGGGGGGTGGAGTATAGGCGTAGGTAGGGGACCCTCTCAGCATGAGCCGATCCGAGCACAAGTGGTAGGCAATTAAGAGTGCCGTATTTGTGTGAGGGGAGGCGGGGCGTTCACTATTTAAACCTGGCCCTCCTCCCCCCACTTGTCGGTTCGAACGATTTCAACCCACCCAGGAGCCCTCCCTTCTTTCAGGTCTCATTATTGGGGTAGCCCCCTTTAGGCTACCCTTCGATAAGCAGTTCCGGCATAACTCTGCTGCTTCTAGGTTGGGGGGGTGGAGTATAGGCGTAGGTAGGGGACCCTCTCAGCATGAGCCGATCCGAGCACAAATAAAGGTTTATTGAAATACACACCACACAAACATTAAACAAATACCACAGCAAAAAACTTAGGATGAGATAGAAAAAGCCCAATAATACTGATAGAGACACAGGACCACCACTAAGTATGTGAACAACTCAACTATATATATATATTATATAACAGGGGGCATCCTGTCGAAAGAACATTGTTTTGGAAGCCCTCAGACCCTTCTGAAGGCCAGAGGCTGCCATAACAATTGAACGGCTCCCTCAATCTCAGTGCGAGGGAGCTATTTTAGCCATGGGAGCACAAAATCCCCAGAATTTTACAATTGCCTATTTCATCTGAAGGGTACAATGTTTATGATTTAAAATAATGCCTCCGGTGTCTGCTATGTAAATCAGCCTCTTTAAAATGTGGACCTTTTTCATAATGTGCGGATTTCGCTCTGGTAGATAGGGTCAGCGGGTGCAGTACAGAGGCAAAATACACGTTTTTATTCACACTTGAGGCAATTGCACCAAAGAGCATGTAACTTTGCAGTCTTAGTGTTAACTCACACACAATGGAACATTCATATAACACAAGTCACCTTGCTGGCATTTCTGCCTCCAGTAGTCCACAGCAGGCTTTAGGGGGCCTGTTTCCCCAGCATGCAGCTCTCAGCCCTCCAGCACGGCACAAAGCCTCAGATCCCAAAAACCGAGACATCTCTGCTGAGCCCAGCTGCCTATTTAAGGACAGTCAGGTGCTGCCAAAACCCAGAGTGGCACTGAAACTGCGATCCAGTATTTGACCTCACCTGGCTGTAAACCAGCCCAGCCGCACATGCTGGGAGGAAAATACCTTTCTTGTCAGACACTGTGTCACATACCCCCCTTTTAATCAACCCCGAGGGGGTGGACACACGCCAGACAATGCACCCGGGACAGGGCATCCATGTTTCCCTGCAACTGGCCTGCTCTGTGTTCTACCGAGAACTTAAAGTTCTGCAGAGTCAAAAACCATCTTGTGACCTGGGCATTCCTGTCTTTGGCCTGGCTCATACACTTGAGAGGGGAGTGGTCGTTTACCAGGCGGAACTTTCTCCCCAACAAATAGTAGTGGCCAGACACTCTCTCTCCACTATACTGTACCTGGTTTCGGCTGGGGTAAACTTGCGGTTCAGGAAGACAATGGGATGCTCATCCCCGTTGACTTCCTGAGACAGTGCAAAACCAAGGCCTACTTCAGAGGCATCCGTTTGTACCACAAGTTCCCTCTTGAAGTCGGGTGGCACCAAAATCGGTAGCCCACACAGGGCCGACTTCAAAGTGGCAAAAGCCTCCTCCGCCCTATCATCCCAGCAAACCCTCACTGATTTTGGTCCCTTCAAGAACCCTGTCAAGGGCGCAGCTAGAGTAGCAAAGTGGGGATCAAACCTCATGTAATAGCCAACCACTCTCAGGAATGACTTAATTTGTCTAGTGATGACAGGTTGAGGCCAATTATAGTCTCTATTTTGTTCACTTGGGGTTTGATAACTCAATGACATACCCCAGGTACTTAGTCTCTTCTAACCCTATCGTGCTTTTTACTGGGTTAGCGGTTAGGCCAGCTTTCCGAAGGGAGTCCACTACAGCCTGCACTTTGGGCAGGTGACTTTCCCAGTCAGTATTGTGGATGACAATATCGTCCAGTTAAGCCAAAGCGTACCGACGATGTGGATGAAGCACAATGTCCATTACTCGCTGTAAAATGTCGCGGGCGCCATGTAGACCAAAGGGTAAGACCTTATATTGATACAGCCCCTCAGTCGTGATTAAGGCAGCTTTCTCTTTGGCAGCCTCCATTAAGGGCACCTGCGAGTACCCTTTCATGAGGTCCAAAACAGAAAAATACCGAGCTTGTCCTAACCTCTCGATGAGCTCATCCACCTGGGGCATGGGATACGCATCGAATTTGGAAACCTCGTTAAGTTTTCGAAAGTCATTACCAAACCACAATGTCCCGTCCGGCTTGGGTATCAATACTATAGGACTGGCCCAATTAATTTTTGACCCCTCAATGACGTTTAGCTGCAACATTAGCTGCACCTCCTCCGATATGGCTTGTCTTGCTTCTGGTACCCGGTATGGTTTTAATCGTACTTTTGCCTGAGGCTCAGTGACAATATCATGCTGGATTATGGAAGTGCATCCAGGGAAGTCCGAGAACACATCAGTGTTCCGACTAACAAACTCCCTGGCCTCCTGAATCTGTTTAGAAGAGAGACTGTCAGCAATTTTTACTGTGGCAGCCGCCTCTCTTGCATCAGACAGAGGGTCCGGTACCTCTTCTCCTAGAAAACCCGGGCACGGGTTGTCTTCTGTACAGGTTTCCCTATCTTTCCATGGTTTGAGTAAATTCACATGGTAAACCGGCTTTCGCTGCCCTGGCTGGTGTACCTTGTAGTTTACATCTCCAATTTTCTTCAGCACCTCGTAAGGCCTCTGCCACCTAGCCAGGAACTTACTGTCCATGGTCGGCACCAGAACAAAAACCCGATCGGTTAAAGATCCGGACCCGAGCCTGGCGATTATAGACCCGTCTCTGGGCTCACTGATCTGCCTCCATATGCTCCCTAACAAGAGGCAACACTGTCTCTATCCGATCTTGCATCTGGGTAACATACTCAATAACACTTTTATGTGGATTGGGTTGTTGTTCCCACGCCTCTTTGGCCATGTCCAAGAGACCGCATGCGTGTCTGCTATATATCAGTTTGAAGGGCGAGAACCCAGTAGAGGCCTGCGGTACCTCTCGCACTGCGAACATGAGATAGGGCAGAAGGAGGTCCCAGTCCTTCCCATCTTTAGACACTACCTTTTTCAACATATTTTTTAATGTTTGGTTAAACCGTTCTACAAGACCGTCCGTTTGCGGATGGTAAACAGACGTCCGTAGTTGTTTTATGTGCAGCAACTTACAGAGTTCCTTCATCACCTTGGACCTAAAAGGGGTCCCTTGGTCAGCCAGAACCTCTTTAGGTAGTCCTACTCGGGAGTATATCTCCATTAACTCCTTAGCTATGAGTTTGGCCCAGGTATGTCGCAGTGGCACCGCCTCCGGGTTCCAAGTGGCGTAGTCTAGAATGACTAAGATGTGTTGATGCCCTCTGGCGGACTTCAGTACTGGGCCTATGAGGTCCATAGCTATTCAGTCAAACGGTACTTCGATAATCGGGAGAGGTACTAGGGGACTACGGAAATGTGGCTGGGGGCGAGTTATCTGTCAGTTCGGGCAAGACTTACAAAACTCTTCCACTTCTTTGAATATGCTGGGCCAGTAAAACCACTGTAGAATACAATCCTGAGTTTTCTGCAGCCCCAGGTGACCCCCGAGAACATGTTGATCTAACACAAGCTTGCGATAAGCCTTGGAGACCACCAACTGTTCAATAGGCTCACCCTGTAGTTGGTTTACCCGATACAACATATCCTGATGAACCACAAAACGGGGAAACACTGACTCTGCCCCAGGTTGTTGTGGTTCACCATCTACTATTAACACATTTTCCCAGGTGCGGGATAGGGTTGAGTCCCGATGTTGGGCGGTACCAAAATTATCCCCGGAGACATTGAGGTCTGCCAATTCAGGACCCGGCGGCAAGTTCTCCACGTCACCCAACATCACACTTAGCGGGGTTGTCTCCCTCTCTTCCACCGAAGTGTTGGTCACCCCTACTGCTGGCCATTCGGTCTCAGGTTCCCAGGGTTCTGGTCTCCCCCCTGAGCCGGGCCACTCTGCTAGGGTTACCCCTGTCTCATGGGTATCAGTCACTCTCATAGCAGGGCACAGTGCCGGGAAGCCAGGGAAGTCTCTCCCTATTATAACTTCGTAGTGTAAATTTAGGGCAACTGCCACTTTGTGAGTCCATCTGCCAGCCCCTGTGGTTAGAGACACCAGGGCGGTGGGATAGTCTTTTAGGTCTCTATGGATGCACATGACCCCGAATTTATGGCAGTATACTCCGCTGACCATATCAAGGGAGCCCTCACTAGGGACACCAGACTCCCTAAGTCCAGCAGATCCTCCGCGGGAGTATATCCTACCTCCACCTGGCACAAGTGGTTTTGAGTTCTTGGGGTACCTGCTGCACACAGCTTCCTGACATATAGTGACTGACGGTAGCCATAGTTAGTATTTATGGGTTCCAGCTCTTACATGGCCCGGCTCCTGACACCGCCAGTAGACTATCGGTGCCAGGTCCGTAGAGGGTAAACCCTGGATGGGTTTGGTTGGTACAAGTCGCCAGGTCTGGGATGGAGATTTACAGGGTTTGACTGCCCCCTCCCAAAAGAACCACCTGTAACAGTCTTAGTAAACTCGTAGTGCTCCACCAGGTCCACCATTTCTAGGGCATTGCCAGGAGACACCTGGCCAATCCAATGCTGGAAAGGGGGTGGCAGAGCCCTCCAGAATATATTAGCCGATAGTCTATCAAGCATAGCCGTGGGACTCAGCACATCAGGCTGTAGCCACTTTTGCAAGAGGTAGAGTAAGTCATAATACTGGGTCCTTGCAGGGTCAGCTGGCTTAAACCACCACTAATGTACCCACTAGGCCCAGACCAACACATTCACCCCCAGTCTTGCCAAAATCTCACCCTTTACTTTTTGGTAGTCGGCCGCTTGATCGTCCGGGAAGTCGAAATACACTCGCAGGGAATCGGATGCCAGGAAGGGAGCGATGACCTCAGCCCACTGGTCTCGGGGTAGCTATTCCACTTTCTCGTACATTGCCAGGTAGGTTTCGATGTCGTCTGCGGGGGTCATCTTAGGAATCGCGGCACGGACTTCTTTTCGGGCATCATGGGCGTTCGGGGTTGCTTCTGCTGTCTGCAAAGCCATCACATGTTGTAACAGCAACTGGTTGGTCTCCTGCTGCTGCTTATTAGCCTTGCGTTGATGCAGGTTTGTTTCTCACTGCTGCAGATTAGCCTCCATAAGGGCCTTCACATCAGCCTCCATTTTGTCGTGGGGCACTGGTTGTAATACAGCTGGTTTAATGTATGACATACAACCGTGCCTGGAAAAATACAGAACCCAAAAAAAACGGCGTTCACGTCAGCCTCACTGCTCTTTCCCGCATCCTCCACCAATTGTGGGGATTTTGCTCAGGTAGATAGGGTAAGAGGGCGCAGTACAGATGCAAAATACATGTTCTTAAGGCCTCCTGCGCACAAGCGTTTTTTTTGCGGTCCGCAAAAACGGGTTCCGTTTTTCCGTGATCCGTGACCGTTTTTTCATCCGTGGGTCTTCCTTGATTTTTGGAGGATCCACGGACATGAAAAAAAATGTTGTTTTGGTGTCCGCCTGGCCGTGCGGAGCCAAACGGATACGTCCTGACTTACAATGCAAGTCAATGGGGACGGATCCGTTTGACGTTGACACAATATGGTGCAATTGAAACGGATCTGTCCCCCATTGACTTTCAATGTAAAGTCAGGAGTTAATATACCATAGGATCAGAGTTTTCTCCAATCCGATGTTATATTTTAACTTGAAGCGTCCCCATCACCATGGGAACGCCTCTATGTTAGAATATACCATCGGATTTGAGTTACATCGTGAAACTCATATCCGACAGTATATTCTAACACAGAGGCGTTCCCATGGTGATGGGGACGCTTCTAGTTAGAATATACTACGAACTGGGTACATGACTGCCCCCTGCTGCCTGGCAGCACCCGATCTCTTACAGGGGGCTGTGATCCGCACAATTAACCCCTCAAGTGCCATATCTTTGCCCCCTGCAAGAGATCAGGGGCTGCAAGGCAGGAGGGGGCAGACCCGGCCAGTGCGGCCCCCCCCGTCCCCCCTCCCTCTATTGTATTATCATTGGTGGCCAGTGCGATTAAACTGGGACTCCGATCGGAACTCTCCGCTGCCACCAATGATCGGGGGGAGGGGAGGCCGCACACTGGCCACCAATGATATTAACACAATAGAGGGGGGGCCGGGGGGGTGCGCACACTGGCCACCAATGATATTACAATAGAGGGAGGGAGGGGGGGCCGCACACTGGCCACCAATGATAATACAATAGAGGGAGGGAGGGGGGACCGGGGGAGGCCACACACTGGCCACCAATGATATTACAATAGAGGGAGGGAGGGGGGGCCGCACACTGGCCACCAATGATAATACAATAAAGGGAGGGAGGGGGGGCCGGGGGAGGCCGCACACTGGCCACCAATGATATTAGAATAGAGGGAGGGAGGGGGGGTCGGGGGGGGGCCGCACTGGCCACCAATGAAATTAAAACTGGGGAGGGAGGGGGGTCTGCCCCCTCCTGCCTCGCAGCACCTGATCTCTTACAGGGGGCTAAGATACGCACAATTAACCCCTCAGGTGTGGCACCTGAGGGGTTAAATGTGCGGATCACAGCCCCCTGTAAGAGATCGGGTGCTGCCAGGCAGCAGGGGGCAGTCATGTACCCAGTTCGTAGTATATTCTAACTAGAAGCGTCCCCATCACTATGGGAACGCCTTTGTGTTAGAATATACTGTCGGATTTGAGTTTTCACGAAGTGAAAACTCAGCTCTGAAAAAGCTTTTATGCAGACGGATCTTCAGATCCGTCTGCATGAAAGTAGCCTACGGCCACGGACCACGGACACGGATGCCAATCTTGTGTGCATCCGTGTTTTTTCACGGACCCATTGACTTGAATGGGTCCATGAACCATTGGCCGTGAAAAAAATAGAACAGGTCATATTTTTTTCACGGCCAGGAAACACGGATCACGGATGCGGCTGCCAATGATTGTGAGGTGAAATTGATAAAAACCCACAGTTCCGCTAAGGTTTTTTTTGGGTTTTAATATAATGCCGTTCACTTTGCACTAAACATGACAGGACTTCCTAATCTTGCAGTTCTATTTAATTACTGCAAATTTTCATAGTAAAGAATGCATTTTCCTTGTAGCTCTATTTTCTGACAGCCTCTTGTCTACAGAGCTGTGTGAGGGCTTAAAGAACTAGATTTTATTGGTACCATTTTTGTGGCAATTTATTTCATTTTTTTCCTGTTACAACACAGCGGAGGGAAAATATTTTCTAGTTCAGAAATTTTTGGACGTGTTGAATAATAGTTATATGTAAAATTTGAGGGGGTGATTTGCTTGTTTACTTAACTTAAAGCCCCCCTAAAGGGGCTTCTGATCGCTTGTAGCATAGACCTTAATAGTGAACTATTAGGCCTCTTTCACACGAGCGTGACTGATTAGGTCCATATGGGTTCAAGGATACGGTCAGTGAAACTCGCACCATTTTGCAAGCAAGTTCAGTCAGTTGTGTCTGCGATCGTGTTCAGTTTTTTTTTTCTGCGTGGGAGCAATGCGTTTTGATGTTTTTCACGCATGTGATCAAAAAAAAACCTGAAGGTTTACAAACATCTCTTAACAGTCAGTGAAAAATGCATTGCATCTGCACTTGCTTCCAGATGCAATGCCCCTGAAGCCCCATTCACTTCTATCGGGCCAGGGCTGCGTGAAAAACGCTGAATATAGAACATGCTGCGTTTTTCACACAATGCAGAACTGATGCGTGTGTACACAGACCCATTGAAATGAGTGGGTCAGGATTCAGTGCAGGTGCCATGCATGCACCTCACACTCGCGCGGAAACCTCGCTTGTGTGAAAGATTCCTTATGATCTGTGAGATTTTCTTCACTACCTGTAAGGCTGTGCCTCATGCATGGCTTTATAGGCAGTTAACTATGACAGGGGCTCCAATCAAAAGCCAGAGTGCTGCATCCCTCTGCATAACCCACGGATGCCGTGATTGCTATTGACAAGGCATCTGAGGGGTTAAATGACTGGGTTCGGCATCATTGTCAATCTGTCATTGTAGCAGGGTCAGCCAGCACTGCCATGTATGGAGTGTTCTTAGTGCAGTAGCCCCCTCCATACGTTCCTGAACATATATATATCTTGGAAGAAAGACGAGACAGAGGGGATATGATAGAAACTTTTAAATACATAAAGGGAATCAACAAGGTAAAAGAGGAGAGAATATTTAAAAGAAGAAAAACTGCTACAAGAGGACATCGTTTTAAATTAGAGGGGCAAAGGTTTAAAAGTAATATAAGGAAGTATTACTTTACTGAGAGAGTAGTGGATGCATGGAATAGCCTTCCTGCAGAAGTGGTAGCTGCAAATACAGTGAAGGAGTTTAAGCATGCATGGGATAGGCATAAGGCCATCCTTCATATAAGATAGGGCCGGGGGCTATCCATAGTATTTAGTATATTGGGCAGACTAGATGGGCCAAATGGTTCTTATCTGCCGACACATTCTATGTCTCTATGTTTCTATGTTTCAAACGGTGCATTTTCCGATTTTTCCACGGACCCATTGAAAGTTAATGGGTCCGCGAGAAAAAAATGGAAAACGGCACACCAGCCACGGGTGCACACAACGGTCGTGTGCAGGAGGCCTAACTCAGAATGTCAGTTATTATTTACACGAGGCAATTGCACAAAACAGCACGTAACTTTGCAGTCTTGGTGTTAATTCACACACAATGGAAAGTTCATATAAGACAAGTCACCTTGCCGGCAGTTCTGCCTCCAGTAGTCCACAGCAGGCTTTAGGGGGCCTGTTTCCCCAGCATGCAGCTCTCGGCCCTCCAGCACGGCACAAAGCCTCAGATCCCAAAAGCAGAGACATCTCTGCTGAGCCCAGCTGACTATTTAAGGACAGCCATGTGCTGCCAAAACCCAGAGTGGCACTTAAACTCCGGCCTGGTATTTGACCTCACCTGGCTGGAAACCAGTCCAGCCGCACATGCTGGGAGGATAATACCTGCCTTGACAGACACAACCCCTTACCGTGTCACAATATATGTACAGCAGAGTTCCTTAAGGTGTTAAAGGGGTTGTCTATATTTGCATTAGACCCGCTAACATGTGTTGAGACGCAAATTCAGAATTTTTTACAGTTGGTCACTGGGACCATTGGTTGTCTCTGGGTTGACACGTGTTGCTGATTTACCAGTATTAAAAATTAACATTTACTAGTTTATCCTTAACTAGAACTAACATGGTTAAAATTCTCAGTTGTGCCTGCACTATCTCTGTTAGTATAGTTTATATATAGTTGTGACCACTAGGGGGCAGCCTTAGCTTATATTTACTGGCTATCTCTACTGACTCCACTTAGCAGCTTTTGTACTATATGGTGCACACTGTTGATTTCACAGTGCGCTACCTATTGATAGCAAATGTCCTCCTAGTTCGCTTAGCTATTATCAGTCATATCGTACTACCTTACTTGGCATGGCACTAACTGGCTAAAATATAACATATATCACTCTCTGCCCCCCGACATGTTTCGCCAAACACTTGGCGTCTTCAGGGGTGCACTCACTGCCCATACCCCTGAAGACGCCAAGTGTTTGGCGAAACATGTCGGGGGGCAGAGAGTGATATATGTTATATTTTAGCCAGTTAGTGCCATGCCAAGTAAGGTAGTACGATATGACTGATAGTAGCTAAGCGAACTAGGAGGACATTTGCTATCAATAGGTAGCGCACTGTGAAATCAACAGTGTGCACCATATAGTACAAAAGCTGCTAAGTGGAGTCAGTAGAGATAGCCAGTAAATATAAGCTAAGGCTGCCCCCTAGTGGTCACAACTATATATAAACTATACTATACTAACAGAGATAGTGCAGGCACAACTGAGAATTTTAACCATGTTAGTTCTAGTTAATTTTAAGGATAAACTAATAAATGGTAATTTTTAATACTGGTAAATCCACCCCCCCCCCCCCCCCACATAAAAATGCAGGGGTTTAGGAGAAAATAAAGCATAATAAAAATGAAATTCACCAGTTATCCCATCTTACTGTACATTATTACATTAAGATTTTTTGGTCACATGTTTTATAGTTTCAGTTTTTCTCAGCGCTTTTTTTTCTTCTAGACATCTGAAAAAAAGGCATATCTAGAACGTGCTACTTTTTTGTAATCAACACACAGACCCCAAACAAATGTAATAAAAGTGAGTAAAACCCCTTAAAATCCCACTATTACATTTGGGCAATATTCAGACATAGTTTTATGTGGCTTTTTGGGGGCATGAATATTAATTTAATTTACAAGCATTGTTGGTGTAATGTTTTTTGATCATACTGGGACAATATGTCTTGCAAGCTCACTTTTCCAGGGGTGAAAGGTAGGGGAATAGTCAGTTTATTATACACAAGGAGTTCCGTCATAAGGGCTCAATACCGGAAAAGAACTGATCAGTTTTATCCCCATTCATTCTTAATGTAGAGAAATCCATTCAGGATGCATCAGGGTGTTTTCAGTTCAGTCACTGAAAGGTGTTTTGGACGGATGAAATACTGCAGCATGATGCGGTATATCTCCGTCCAAAATTCTGTATCAGTTGTCGGATTGAAATGTATTAGTGCCGGATCCGGCATTAAAAATACTGCAATGCTGAATCCGTCCTTCCGGTATGCGCATGCGCAGACCGGTAAAAATGTTTAAAAAATATGACATCAGGAGAGACGGATCCGTTCTTGCAATGCATTTGTAAGACGGATCTGCATCCGGATCTGTCTACAAATGCTGTCCGCTTGCATGCATGCAGGAACTGCTTGCCAGATCACTCTGCCGCAAGTGTGAAAGTAGCCTTATGAGACAGAAGTGCGTTTAAACTGACGTCCTGTCAGTTTTATTTCCACAGGTTGCATAAAACAAAATCAAAAACACAACACCTAGCCTTGTCCAGGATCTAACTAAACATTAGGTCCCTCTGTAGGACTAGTGTTGATCACGAATATTTTAATTGCAAATTTTTATCGCGAACATTGGCACTTTGAGAATTTGCGAATATCTAGAATATAGAGCTATATCTTCGTAATCGCGAATATTGTCAATTATTTTTCCATCAGTACCCATGATCCCTCATTGCTTCTTGCTTGTGGGCCAAATAGAAGGCTGCAATATCTTTGACTTTAGGAGTAGTGTTGATCGCAAATTTCGTATCGCAAAATTTTTATTGTGAATTTTACGCTTGCCGACTATCGCAATCAAGCAAATAATGACTGGAGATCACGAATTCTCGAATAAATGATGAATATTCACCCAAATATTCGCGAAATATTGCAAATTCGAATATTGCCCCTGCCGCTCATCACTGTCTAGGACGTGGCTTAGCTATCCCCAGTCCTACAAAATAAACAATGCTCCAAAGACAGGATCCGTTGTGTTTTTCATTTTTCTGTTCCTCTGACAGATCAGAAGAACGGTAAAATAAATAGTGATGCTAAGAAGACCAAACAGTGGCACCAGTGGCCCCATCACGAAGTAGTGAGGGTGGCAACTGCATGAGGAGTCAACATAGTGGCCCAGTTACAGAGTGGTGAGGGTGGCAACCGCAGGAGGAGTCAAGACAGTGGCCCAGTGACAAAGTGGTGGGGGTGGCAACTGCATGAGTAGTCAACATAGTGGTCACATCACAGAGTGGTGAGGTGGGGGACAACAGCAGTGGCAGTATCAGCACAAGATAGTGGGAGGAGGAGAAGATGGCATCAGAAGCAACAGGTGTGTGGCATCATGCGGGTGGCAGTATCAGAAAAGTGGCTGAAGCACATGGCTAGAAAAAACAGGTCTTTTTTCACAATGGTGTTGTTAAGAAGACCACCGAACAGGGGCACTAGTGGCCCCATCAAAAAGTGGTGAGGGTGGCAACCGCATGAGAAGTCAACACAGTGGCCCAGCCACAGAGTAGTGAGGGTGGCAAAAGAGCAGTGGACATAGTGGCCCAGTTACAGAGTGGTGAAGGTGGCAACCGCAGGAGGAGTCAACACAGATGCCTAGTGACAGAGTGGTGAGTTGGGGGACTACAGCAGTGGAAATGGCAGCACAAGATATTGGCAGGAGGAGAAGATGGCAGCAGAGGCAGCAGGTGTGTGGCATCATGCGGGTGGCAGTATCAGAAAAGTGGCTGAACCACATGTCCAGAAGAAACAGGTCTTTTTTCACAATGTTTTTGTGTGTCACGCAGAATGATCTAGTCTGATGCGTTATGCACTGGCAAATGGGAATCCTGGCTGATCCACGCCTGATTCATATTCACAAAGGTCAGCCTCTCCACATTTTAGCTGGAAAGGAGAGTTCTCTTAGAGGTAACTATGCCCTGCGCTGCACTAAACACCTGCTCTGATGCCACACTACTGGCCAGGCAGGAAATAATGTCCAGGGCAAACTCGGCCAGTTGAAGCCAAATATCAAGTTTAGCTGCCCAGTAATCCAGGGGATTTTGGATGTGGGGTGGCAGGGTGCAGTCGAAGTATGCAACCACCTGCTGATTCACATTCTGCTCCATGTCCTGCTGCTGTTGGAGCTGGGTGGTTTCTTCAGTAGTTGGGTGAAGAAAAGTGCTCATTAGAGACTCCAGATTTAAGTTCATAGAGCTGGTGCTGCTCCTGGCCCCTCACCCGCCTCCAGCAGTCATGACAGTGGAGCGTTAATGAAGAGGGCCCCCGGTCAGACCTTCATGAGGATGGGCGATGGCGCACATGGGCAGCGACAAACTGTCTACATAGGATGTCTAGATAGTAGTTGAGTTTATCCTCTCTCTCATCAGGTGCTGTGGCGTCGGTAGTCGCCGTACAGTGCTGCACCAAATTTAGAATAGGGTCCCATTCAAAGAGGCAACCTTGTCGCGGTGAGTACGCCTATGCTTTTTGATCAATTTGTATACTAATGCCTCATGTATAGCATGCAGCATAGGGGTAGGTATACGATAAATTGCGCTGAGAAGCCATGTTAATTATGCTGAGAAGCAGTTAGATAAAAGCATAGCTTTGAGGATGTGCTATCCAGTACTTTTTCTTATATTTTACATAATGCCATGGTGTTTTGGGGTCATCTGCATGCTTTTACTCATCACCCTCCAGCTCCTTCTGCTCCTCTCCTGTCACTTGTGCAGTTAAATCACCCATTTCTGTATACATTGCTTGTGCGTGAATGTCCTCCTCCATCTCCTCCTCTGTCAATTCAGCCCCCAAAGAGCTCAGGTAGCTGTGAGATGTAGACGCCATGTCTCCTGTGCCCTGGCCAGCCAGATTTATCAGCATCTGCTCCAGGACATGAAGGAGTGGAATGAGATAATTCATCCCATACTTGAAAAAGAGTGGAGGACAGCACACCTAATTTGAGCATCAAAGGGTGCACGTCTCCAGGCGGAGAGGTAAGCTTCCCCCCATTGATCAGATGATCCGCATATAAATAGAAAAAAATGTATGGCTGTTTTTGCTGTAGAGCCTTTATCAAGCATAATTTATCCCATAGTCCTGGCGAATAAAAAATAAAGTAGCCTCCTCAAAGGGCCAGAGCAAATGGCAGCTGTCACGCATGAGCTGCCACCGTCTAGCGTCAAAGTTACATAGGGGAGTTTCCTGGCCATTTTCAAGATGTTTTGCAGGTGGATGAAAGACTACAGGGAACACTTTACAACCAGATTAAAGACATGCGCCATGCAGGGCGCATTGGTTAGCCCTCCTTGACGCATCGCTGACACAATGTTCTTCCCGTTATCGGTGACAATGGTTCCGATTTTCATTAGGCGAGGAGATAGCCAAGATTCAATTTCCTCTTGAAGGACTCGGAGCAGTTCTTCCCTGGTGCGACTCGCCTAGGCAAACCAGGTGCAAGATGCTAGTGTGCCTGGGCAGGAACCACGATTAATCAGTGGGCCGTAAAGGACATATATTGTCCTTGACCATAGTTTTAGCTCCACACATCGACACTGCTGTGAACATTCTGTTGTCTTTTTGCAATGGCCTCGGTGATTGATTGCTGGCAAAATGCTTGACAAGGAGTAGGAGGAGTATCAGGACCTTTAGATGATTGAAAGGAAACACAGTTCTCTTCTGAGGTAGTGGAGTCTTGACTGCTAGAAAAGGTTTTGCGGGCCACTAGGAGATTCCTCAGGCAGTACCAAAACATTAGTGCCATGTTTTTTTTAGACACCTCATGTCTTGACGCATGGCCGCTGTGCCAACATTGGTACCCTGGCCAGACTTCACTTTCTGCTCACAGGTTCTACACACAGCCACGCTGATGTCCTCCGGCGACTGCTTGCCGCAGCCTCTATAAATATGTGTACCGCTAGTTCTTTCTGGACAGGTAGGCTCCTGACTAGCAGACGGTCTACCCCGGGCATGTTTGGCTCCAGATCTCACACTGCTGCCACCCTGCTGACTCATGGCCATAATACCACCCTGCTTTCTCAACCGCCACCTCACTCACAAGCTGCCATCTTCATCCCCTGATGTTGATGATGAAGCCCCCTCTTCACCTGGCTCCCACATGCAATCAGCTACATCATCATTCACTACTGTCTCCATGTCACTGATGTCACCCTCAACAGTCTCATGGCCATTTCCCTGACCTCTAGAAACATCTGCGCCGATACAACTCTCATTGTCGCTACTTGCCCGCTTACAGGAGGAAGCAGCGGATCTCTCCTCCAAATCTTGGCTTGGCAGTTAGAGATGAGCGAATTTCTTGAAAATTCCATTTGGCTGCTTCGCGGAACTGTACAAAAAAATTTGCTTTGTGACGAATTACTTCGTCATAAAGCGCATTTTTTGTGAGTAGCCGGTGAAATGACAGGGAGCTGCAATAGCACCGCACCTGTCATTGTACTTCTCAGATTCCGCGTTCATATATGATCGCAGCATCTGAGTGTAAAATTAAGAATAAAAAAACATTAATTCAAACTTACCGCCTCCATTTGCTCGTGACAGGCCGGCCGCCTCCATATTGCTTGAAGATCCCGTGCATCGCAAGATTATGTCATCACGCCGGCTGGCATGGTGATGTATGACCAGCCGGCGTGATGTGGAATATTGCGCCACTCAGGATTTCGGCCGAGATTTTAAAAGCAAGATGGAGGCTGGCGGCCCATCGCGAGCAAATGGGGGCGGCAAGTTTTAATTTTTTAGTTTTTTATGTTATTTCAGGTTAAATCGATTCACTGACACGAAGCACAAGGAAATTCGGCTTCTAGGAGATTCAAATTTATCCTTAAATTCGGATCGAAGTCCACTTCGTGGGATTCGATTCGCTCATCTCTATTGGCAGTAGCTACTAACTGTCCTCTATAAGCTCTTCCTCACTGAAAAACAAATCAGAGCCATCAGCATACAATACTTTCCGAGCAGAAGGAACAGAAAAAGAAAGAGGCAGGTTCAGGACAGGTGGAGGCACAGAGCTTGTTCCTGGGCCATGCCAACTAAGTGGGGTGTCAGAAGAACCTATTGACTCCTGGTGTTAGTTGAGATGATGTTGAAAAATTAGTCAACCATTCAAGGAAGGCTGGGTTGCTGGTCGAAACAAGACCGCTGGATGACACTGGAAGCTCTGGCATGTCACTGCATCTGCTGCTACCACCCCCTTCTTCTGCTGCTACTTCTGCCAGCTACAGACATTTTTTTTACACTGCCTGTTCCCTTGGAAGGCCCTGGCACCTGTCTATCGGACATACTGTACTGTAACAGTAACTGTAAGGGTAAAATAGCCGTATTGTCAGGCCGCGATTTCACCCCAATTACACAATCAAGGATTAATGGATTAATTTATGTATAAAAAAATGTAAGCCCCCCAAAATCTGTAGTATCAAGCTGCAATTTCACTTCAGAATCACAGATGAATGTAATTATTTATGTATAAATGAACATGAACCACTAAATCTGTAGTTTCAGGGCGCAATTTCACAATCAAGGATTAACGGATAAATTAATGTATAAAAGAACATTAACACCCCAAAATCACTAGTATCGGACTGCAATTTCACCCCAATTACTGAAACAAGGATTAATGGAATTAATTACTTATTACTGCAGTGTGAACAAAGTCTCACTAAGTTTATAAAAGAAAATGAACACCCCAAAATCACTAGTATCAGACCACAAGAAAATTCGGCTTTG
Source organism: Bufo bufo (assembly GCF_905171765.1). Classification (NCBI taxonomy): domain Eukaryota; kingdom Metazoa; phylum Chordata; class Amphibia; order Anura; family Bufonidae; genus Bufo; species Bufo bufo. The sequence goes on along the minus strand of NC_053391.1, from coordinate 21,517,684 downwards.
TGGCGAATCAAAGTTTTTCTGAAATTCCAATCGAATTCCACTTTGTCAACTCCAATTTGTTTAACACTACTTATATCTCTAGCTGTTTCCCATCCAGAGATATAAGCAGCTAAAGCAGCTACACTCATGCCCTACAGTAAGGTGGAGGAAGGGGGGGGCAGCAGAGGTGACAGGGGGAGATTTATCAAAACTATTGCAAAGGGAAACTTGCTTAGTTGCCCCTAACAACCAATCAGATTCCACCTTTCATTTTCCAAGAGAGCTCAGCAAAAATGAATGTGGAATCGGATTGGCTGCTAGGGGTAACTAATCCAGTTCTCCTTTGTACCAGTTTTGATAAATCTCCCCCAATATACCTAGTCTCATATATGAAGTTGTGTGAGACTTTTAATAAATACTCAGCAAAAGAAAAAAAGCCAAATGAAATATGTCAGTCTAATTTTATGGCCAAAAACAGGTGAGCTTAATAAATGTGCCACATGGTTTTGCTCTGGAATTTTTGGTTTATTCAGAAAAAAAACATAGGACCCCCTAACATTTTTTTTCTTGCCCCCTGTTTTTAATGACATATTTTTCAGTAACATTGTTTATCTGTGTGAACCATGTTTTTGTTTCCTGACATTCTTCCCTGATATGTGAAAATGCTAGAAGAAATGGCAAAAGCTTTATCATGCTGAGTTTTCCCAAAAATGCCAAGGAGCCTAAAACATCATCTAATGGAAACAAAATGCCAGTAGTATAAAAATAATAATGTGTGTCCTGCATTTTACATTTCCCACAGAAGTAATTAATTCCCACACAATTGTAGGTGCAAAAGACATCATTAAGGGCTCATGCAAACGGCCGTATGTATTTTGAGGTCCGCAAAAATTGAATTGGCGAAAAATACGGATGAAGTCCGTGTCCATTCCTTACAGCTGCCCCCTAATAGAACAGTCCTATCCTTGTCTGTAATGCAGACAATAATAGGACGTGTTCTATCTTTTTGTGAACCCATTGAAATGAATGGTTCCGCATACGATCCGTAAAAAGCAGAACAGACATGGAAAAAATATGTTTGTGTTCATGAGCCCTAAATCTGTAAAACTGCCCAAAAAATGCCATTTTAAAATGTACCTGTGAACCAACCTTTAAGCATCATTCATTATTCATCTGCACCTGTTTCATGTGAATAAGGGCTCATACAACAAAAAAAGGTGTAATGTCGCATGAATTTGCGAGTCAGATGCGGACCCATTCACCCTGTCTGCATCCGTATGTCCGATTCATGACTCCATAAAAATATAGAACATGTACTATTCTTCACAAAATGGACAGGGATAGGACACTTCTAAGGCCCCTTTCACACGGGCGAGAATTCTGCGCAGGTGCAATGCGTGAGGTGAAAGCATTGCACCTGCACGGAATCCGGACCCATTCACTTCAATGGGGCTGTTCAGATGAGTGGTGATTTTCACGCATCACATGTGCGTTGCGTGAAAATCGCAGCATGTTCTATATTTAGTGTTTTTCACACAACGCAGGCCCCATAGAAATGAATGGGGAGGCGTGAAAATCGCATAGAATCCGCAAGCAAGTGCGGATGCAATGCGATTTTTACGTTTGGTTGCTAGGAGATGATATTAGTAAATTGATTTCTATCTTCATTCAGCAGGACCTGCACTGACGTCACCGCGCTCACCACGTCATCAAAGGTCCTTTTGAAGGTCCTGAAAGTGGAGAAAGAAGAAGATGCCGGCTGTGCGAACAACAGGATGAGGTGAGTTAATTTATTTTTTATTTTTTTACCCCTCAAGCAACATTTTAGTAAGCATTCTGTATTAAGAAAGCTATTATTTTCCCTTATAACCATGTTATACAGGAGAATAATAAAATGAATAGAACACCTAACCCAAACCCGAACTTCAGTAAAGAAGTCTTGGTTCGGGTCTGGGTGCCACATTCAGTTTTTTCTCACGCGTGTGCAAAAAGCATTGTACTCGCACAAAAAAAAAAACCGAACATCGGAACGCAATCGCAGTCAAAACTGACTGCAATTGCATGCCTACCCACGTGGTTTTCCCGCAATGCACATGCAACGCATCCGGAGCAAATTTGGGATGCCCGTGTGAAAGAGGCCTAAAGAAGGCTTCTGTTTGATGTGGATCTGCAATTTGCAGACCGCAAAAATGGCAACGGCCGTGTGCATGAGCTCAAAGGCTTAAGGCAAGGCTTCATCCACAGTGTTTGTATCTAATTGTTTTATTCAACATTTTGTTGGAAAAAAGCTGTGTGCAAAAAAATAGAAAATAATGAAGAACCCTACATTTCTTGTGATGTTTCCCCTCATTTTGCTGTGTTTTCCGAGTCCATGATGTCGCTTCCAGAATATAGCATACTCTAGATTAGTTTTTTTTCAGGTTAGGTCTACACGACGACATTTGTCGCGCGACAGATAGGGCACAACTACACTGTAACATTTGTCGCCTGACATTTTGTTGCACCAATTTAGCCCGACTATTTTTATAATGGTAGTCTATGGTGTCGAACTGCAACATGCGACATTCTGCGACTGCGACGCGACAGACGCAGAAAAATCCATCTTGAATGGATTTTTTGCGACTGTGCGACACCATAGACTACCATTATAAAAATTGTTGCACGACATTGGTGCGACAAAATGTCGCGCGACAAATGTCATCGTGTAGACCTAGCCTCAGGTGTTATACCACGGGCTTCTCTTTAGAAAAAAAACTGCCCAGTCAAACTGCTAAAATTAATGCAACTGCACAAATGCTTCTAAAAAAGTATGAGGTTTATGTTTTTCCAAGTTGTCAAAAACAGCCCCAAAATTTTGAGAAATAAAATGTCCATTTAGTAGCGAACAGTCCATTGGAATAGTTTGGAAATTAAATTTTTGTTTTTGCTTTATTTTTCCCCAAAACCTCTTCCACTGTTTGGGCACAAGCAAACGACATTGTGTAGCTCGTGCTGGGGACAGCAAATAGTGGTCTGCAATGTACGGGCACTGGCCGTGTGCAGGCTGTTTGGGGATGCAGACCAATTCACTTCAATGCGTCCACAATCCACAAGAAACGTTCCGCACCACAAAAAATAGAACATAACACGTGCGGAGGCACCAGCCGAAATACCACAGAAGCACTCCATAGTACTTCAGGAGGCTTCTGCTCCATGCCTCTGCTCCGCACCGCTCCGTACCCAATCAAGGGAATATGTCCGCAACCATGTTACGGAGCTCACACAGCCGGTGTCTGTATATTGCGGACCCGCTGTTTGCAAACTGCAAAGCGACCATGTGCTGCACACTTTCATGTGCATGAGCCTTTTTTTAGGGAGTGAAATCACCATCTGAATGACTGGAGTAGTAGTCATTGTGAGGCTAATGTCCAGGTGAGGATCTCTCACTATTGTTCTGTGGACAATCACACGTCTCTGTGAATGTGGTGGACGATACACAAGGCGCGGCCTCAACTACACATTTCAGTTGAATATTTGTGGAACCTTATCATTTTAATCTAACCCAATGACTACAAGTTCATTTTTTTCACCATTTATTAGATTTCATGCTAATTTAAAGCACTAAATATACAACCAAGCTTGGTTCATAACAATACACTAAGTATTTCACCTTTTCTCCTCTGCATTTCAAAATATATAACTTTTAAAAACTTTTTGCATGTAGAGATAAAATTGGGAGTAGAGCTCCACATGTGCATTAAACGCTTCCTTATTGTGTTAAAAAGCTTACGAGTCTGCTTACCAGATGTTGTTGTGAAGAGTCACAACAACTGTAGATCACTTTGCTGGTTATTTGGTGTCCCGACCAGCGTGCGGTTGTCTTGGGCTGTGGCCGCGGTCCTCTGCGTGTGCTCAAGGCAGGTGGCAGATGAAGAGAAATAACCTTTATAAAACGTCGTTGCGTACCCATTTGGCGCTACCTAGACCTTGATTGAATGAACTTCCCAAATAAGGTGTCTGGTATTAAGAGATCTTTTATTATACAGTATATTCAAGACTATACTGTATAATAAAAGTTCTCTTAATACCAGACACTTCAATTGTGAAGTTCATTCAATCAAGTTATAGGCAGCGCCAAAGGGGTCTGCAACTACATTTTTTAAAGGTCATTAAAAACTTTTTGTAGTGATTCTGACTATTTTAATTTTTTGCGGGGTGGGATTGTTGGATTTTCTGATGTTCACTCTGCAGTATTAGTGACATAATAACTATTATATGGGTCAGTGTGATTATAACAATTGAAAATGTATATATATATTTATACTGTATATAAATTTTCTTTATTATTCTTTTTTATGATAAAACCTTTTTTCAAATTTTAGAGTCATTCACCCTTCAAATCAGTTCTGTAAGAAATAAGGACCTATGGATAATGAAAGTCTTTTCATCTTTTATTCTGGATATAATATGGAGTATTTCATATATGTGAATTATAGATGAAAAGTAGAGATGAGCAAAGTATTAAAAAATTTGATTCGCTGCTTTGCCGAATTTTACAAAAACAATCACTTTGTGACAAATTACTTTGTCACGAAGCTCATTTCTTTGTAAGTAGTTAGTGCAATGAGAGGGAGCAGGGTTTGAGCCCATCATCCCCCTACCCCTCAGATGTTTCAATCAGATATAATTGCGGTATCTGACAGCAATAATGCAGTGTAATGAAATCATACTTACCTTATCTATTTGATTGCAAAGAGCTCAACCCCGCCATCTTGATTGCAGATCTAGTGCAAAATCTTGCGCGGCCTGTGATGATGCCATCACATCGTCCGGAATGGTGACATCACTTGTCACTGAGCGCTGGATTACGTGTGAGATTTTGAATCAAGATGGAGTTGGCCAGCTCTTCGCGCTCAAACACATTTGGCAAGTATGATTTTTTTATTGATTTTTTTAAGACCATTCAGAGAAAATCGATTCGCTACCACAAAGCACAAGGAAATTCGCCTTAATGGTGATTCAAATTTTCCCAGAAATTCAGATTAAATACCATTTCCTAGAGTTTGATTTGCTCAAGCTGGGGATGGATGGAATGTATCTCATCAGGAGGTACAATGCTTATTGTTTACACTGATTCACATATGAAAAGGTCTCGGAGTATCCCAGGAATCTCTTACAGATGCTAAATAGGAGTGTGAACAATAGGTCTCTGCAAATACAATGTGTAAATGAAGGACCATCTCATGAGGCCAGAAAATGCTAAACTGGTTGATGAGGAGGTGGCACCATTATTCTTTCATTGTATATGATAATGAGGGAAGCCAGATCTGATGATAAGAGGTTTCATTGATTGGTGGGACTGGGCATCTTCTGAGGAGAAGAGGAGGAGCAGATAGCTATAGCCACCAAAGGGGTATAAAAGACTCAAGCATGGCCCAGAGAGCTGAAATACACCAAGGGAAGTTGCTTAGATTGCTGACTTGAGGAGAAGACACTGACTGGAGATCATATCCTGTGGAATTTGTGGAGGGTCCATTTCTGGTAAGTATCACTGAACTGAATGTAAGTGGAAGGAATTATAAGATATTGTAATCTGTGCTGTGTATAAGGACAATGTGTCTCTGTATTTAATGTCTCCATTTTTTTTATACAACTTACATTATAACTGTAGTGTAAATATGATATAAATGCAGCATTAAAACTCTTAAGCTAGAAATTTTAGGAGATTGTTAGAATTTTTTTTATGAGACTTTCCATAACTAATATAAACAAGGGGGCAGCCCGGCCAAGTGCCATTGTGAATATGGAATGTATCAGACAGCGTAGGGTTTGTGGGTCATAGTAGTGTGAAGAAATAGATAAGATAAATGCAGGGGACAATGGAACGCCTCTAATACTCTCCACAGAAAAATCCAATCCACTCTGTTTAATGCTTTCCCAGCATCGGTTCCAAGTAGAACTAGTGATGTCTTATGTTTCTCCATAAAATAGACAGAGTAGATGACACATGTAGTATTAGACGTCCCTTCCCTGCTCTAAACCAATAAGAGCTTTTGATCATTTATGAAGGTTGTATTTAATACCTGGGGGGGGTAATGTGATATTTCTAGATATCTGTATTGCTACCACGTCCCTCACCACACTTAATTGCTTTCTGTGGTGCTTTTAAACTAATTGAGACATAGAAGAAATTGATATATTATGGTTTGTTTTATTTCTACTCACTATTTGCCAAGCAAGTCACACTGTTCACTGTAATGTGTGACTTGGTTGCTGGAAATTCTGGTTATGTATCTAGGGCAATGTTTTGGAATGTCTATCTAATCTTGTTCCAAAGTGGCTAATTCCCAATCTGTGTCTAAATCCACACCTTTCTATGTCCTCATTAGTCTTACCTTTTAGTTCCTGAGTTCTATCTGATGTTCTCTCTGAATTGTGTGGCCAGAAAAGGTCTTGTTGTCAATATCTGATTTTCTGAAGTCTCTGTAAGTCTGGGTTCCAGAAGTTATGATCGAAGTCTGTGCAGTTTTTATTTTTGTCTTTGTCTGGGTTTCAGAAATATAGATCCAAATCTAAATAAGTTTGAGGTCCGTATCTTTGTTTTTCTTGCCCTATCGGTCAGCTGCCTTCAACCTGAATTCTAGCCTTAGTGTTTTTTGAAGTTTAAGGCATAGTGGTTCCACAAAATCCATAACACTGTTATTTTGGTGCCAGCTTTATCGCTATATTGAATGTGGACATTACTTGTGACTTTTATGGCAAAAAACTAAGTAGAAAATGTTATAAATTTTCCTGATATTGTTTGTCCAATTTCTAGATGTTTTCTTTAAAAAGAAAACCATTTTAATAACTAGAAGAGGAGTGCAATGTACTAAATAAAATCTAGTAAAAATCTTCCTTTAATCTGAGATTTTAACAATTTTTGATTGACAACTAGTGTTTCTAACTTTGGCAAATTTTACTTTCTATGAATAAAGTTGACTTCATGTTACTGCATATTTCTTACACCTTTTTACTTTTTGTGTGTTGCTATGAAAAGAGAATCTCCCATCTCATAAAAATGATTTTGTTTCCAGGTGAAGACTGGATAAGAGGCTTCCATAGATGCCCAAAGTTACCTCCTTCTTATAAAGTAGAATATAATCATCCACAGATTGTCAGTAATAGAACTGGATATAGACCGGGAGAGATGTCTGTGAGTTCTCAAAGTGGAAAATATTTTGAAAATAAATCTTATCTTTATATGCATGAGAAAATTCAAAAGGATGAAAGGCCATTTCCATGTTCAAAATGTGAAAAAGTTTTTAATACAAACGGACATCTTGTTGAACATAAAAGAATTCACACAGAAGAGAAGCTGTTTCCATGTCCAGAATGTGGGAAGCATTTTAAGAGTAAGAATTATATTGTGATACATCTGAAAACTCACACAGGAGAGAAGACAAATTGCTGCTCAGAATGTGGAAAAACTTTTACTCAAAAATCAAATCTTGTTCAACATCTTAGAATCCACACAGGAGAGAAGTCACATTCATGTGCAAAATGTGGAAAGTGTTTTAGTTGTAAATCAAATCTTGTGAGACACCAGATTAATCACATTGGGGATAATCCATTTTCATGTCCTAACTGTGAGAAAATATTTAATGACAAAACAAAGCTGGTTGAACATCTTAAAATTTACACAGGGGTGAAGCCATTTTCATGTCCTGAATGTGGGAAGTGTTTTCGTCACAAATCACAATTTGATATACATCTAATAACTCACACAGGAGTGAAGCCATATTTATGTACTGAATGTAAGAAATGTTTTAGTCAGAAATCAAGTCTTATTACACATCAGAAAACTCACACGGGAGAGAAGCCATTTTCATGTTCTGAATGTGAGAAATGCTTTTGTCATAAATCAAGTCTTACTGGACATCAGAGAATTCACACAGGAGAGAAGCCATATTCATGTCCTGAATGTGGGAAATGTTTTTATCGGAAATCACATCTTAATATACATCAGAGAACTCACACAGGAGAGAAACCATATTCATGTCCTGAATGTGAGAAATGTTTTACTGAGAAAACTGGTTTTAATAAACATCAGAAAGCACATATAGAGAAAGCACACATAGAGAAGCCATTTTCATGTCCTGAATGTGGGGATAGTTTTACTGAGAAATCAATACTTATTACACACCGGAGAACTCATACAGGAGAGAAGCCATTTTCATGTCCTGAATGTGAGAAATGTTTTAGTGATAAATCAAATCTTGTCAAACATCAAAGAATTCACACAGGGGAAAAGCCATATTCATGTTTTGAATGTGGCAGATGTTTTACTCAGAAATCAAGTCTTATTAAACATCGGAAAACTCACACAGGAGAGAAGCCATTTTCATGTCCTGAATGTGATAAATGTTTTTGTGATAAATCAAATCTTGTTAAACATCAGAGAATTCACACAGGGGAGAAGCCATATTCATGTGTTAAATGTGGCAGATGTTTTAGTCAGAAATCAAGTTTTATTAAACATCAGAAAACTCGCACAGGAGAGAAGCCATTTTCATGTCCTGAATGAGATAAATGTTTTAGTGATAAATCAAATCTTGTTAAACATCAGAGAAATCACACAGGGTAGAAGCCATATTCATGTGTTGAATGTGGCAGATGTTTTAGTCAGAAATCAATAGTGATGAGCGGGAGGTGCCATATTCGATTTCGCGATATTTCTCGAATATTCGATTGAATATTCGTGTTATATTCGTCGAAATCGAATATTCGTAATTATTCCATTTATCGCGAAATAATATGCGATTTAATTAATCGCGTATTGCGATTTTTCTTTTCATAGTATAAGGCAACGTTCCTATGACTAATTGACTTTGGCTAGGCTAATATGTGTATTTTACGAATATTCTTAATATTGCTCTATCTTCGTCTTTTAGAATATTCGTAATATTCTAAAAGACGAAGTTAGAGCAATACTACGAATTTTCGTAAAATATACATATAGATTGTAATTTAGCTAATATAGTGAGCAGTGAGACTATGGAACTCTCTGCCTGAGGAGGTGGTGATGGTGAGTGCAATAAAGGAATTCAAGAGGGGCCTGGATGTATTTCTGGAGTGTAATAATATTACAGGCTATGGCTACTAGAGAGGGGTCGTTGATCCAGGGAGTTATTCTGATTGCCTGATTGGAGTCGGGAAGGAATTTTTTATTCCCCTAAAGTGAGGAAAATTGGCTTCTACCTCACAGGGTTTTTTTTGCCTTCCTCTGGATCAACTTGCAGGATGACAGGCTGTACTGGATGGACAAATGTCTTTTTTCGGCATTATGTACTATGTTACTGTGTTACTATAGTGCTATAATCCTTTTTTTTTTGTATAATTTTTTTTGCCTCTTCTGAACTTCAGTTTTGGAAAATATGTACACTATTAAAAAAATTACTATAGCAGTATATTAGCTAAATTACAATCTATATGTGTATTTTACGAATATTCTTAATATTGCTCTAACTTCGTCTTTTAGAATATTCGTAATATTGCTCTAACTTCGTCTTTTAGAATATTACGAATATTCTAAAAGACGAAGTTAGAGCAATATTAAGAATATTCGTTAAATACACATATAGATTGTAATTTAGCTAATATACTGCTAAATAATGTTTTTTAAAAGTGTACATATTTTCCAAAACTGAAGTTCAGAAGAGGCAAAAAAAATTAGACAAAAAAAAAAAGGATTATAGCACTATATTGGCTAAATTACAATCTATGTGTATTTTACGAATATTCTTAATATTGCTCTAACTTCGCCTTTTAGAATATTCGTAATATACTAAAAGACGAAGTTAGAGCAATATTACGAATATTCTAAAAGACGAAGTTAGAGCAATATTACGAATATTCTAAAAGACGAAGTTAGAGCAATAATATTCCACTTTGGCATACTGCTCCCCGACAAGCGTCCCCGTCACCATGGGAACGCCTGTGGGTTAGAATATACCATCGGATCTGAGGTTTTACGATCTCAGGAAAAACTCAGATACGATGGTATTTTCTAACCCACAGACGTTCCCATGGTGACAGGGACAATTGTCGGGGTGTTGTATGCTGAAGTTGATTAAATAACGATTTTGTCATGCGCTCGGGCACACGTATTAACCATTACGATTTTTCTGTTGAAATATTCGTGAACTCGAATATTATAACCGAGATTATTGGTTTAGATTAGAATAGGACGAATATTCTAAAATTTAATATACAGCAATATATTCTTTATTTAGAATATTCGTCATATTTGGTCCATCTGAAAACGTGATTCCTTCCAGCTTCAATTCAGTTGCTTGTGGGCCAATGGGTCACAAGCAAGAAGCAGGGAGGAATCATATATTTTCAGATGAAACAAAAAACAAACAAAAAAAAGAATATTCGATTTTGCAAATATATGGAACTATATTAGAAATATTCGCGAAATCTCGAAGTTGCGATATTCGAGATAAAAATTTGAAATTCGAATATTCGCGCTCAACTCTAGAAATCAAGTCTTGCTAGTCATCAGAGAATTCACACAGAAGAAAAGCCATATTTATGCACAGAATGTAATATCTTTTTTTTTATTTAAAAATAATCTTGTCTATCATCTGAGAATTCACAAGGGAGAATCAATATGTGTCTAATGTCCAATTATCACATAAAAGAACCAACTAAGGTGACAATCCATTGAAACGTGTGGACTGTAATAGATTTGGCATATGTAGAGCTTTATTGTAGGATCTACTACCTAAAGCTATGTTCTGATATATAATTCTCTAAAGATTAGGCCAATTTTTATTTTTGCATTACATATGACCCAGGGCAATCAATTTGAATCCCACAATTTGCCAACGGACTCTAAAGACAGAGTAAATTCAATACCTCTGATTATCATGATGTTGTAAATGTTACTGACTGTTGCCTATAAAGGGTGAAATGGCCAGGATCAGAGTTATTTCTGATCCCTCTCATTATGACCAGGTTCAGTTATGTTTCATAGCCAGCATCTGCTCGGTATGGAGCAAGCTCAGATCACAAGCCTGGCTCATACATTCCCATAAGGAAATTATGTACATTTATGTAACTTGCACTAAGTGCATCAGTTTAAGGTTTTTATTTTTCTAGGTTTAGAGAATCAGATCCTTTCCAAAATATCTCCCCACCTGTCGACAGATTAAGTGTGGCATTATAATATGACCCAATTTACTTTAATAGAGCCATGTTGCAATACCAAGTAAGAAAATAACTCTGAAAAATCTATTTTCCTTGTGTTCTGCTTCGCGTTATTGAACTGTTGTATAACACTAGTCAGACAGCTTAACAATAATTCAGAAGTCAAGAAACGTGAGACATCAGATCTGTATGTATTCTTTTTTCTGAATAACTTTGTAAAACTACAATATAAACATAAACAAAACATATGTGTCAGTACATTACATATAATACAGCAGCCTCACTCCATCAGTGAAAGTACTCACAGACAATTCCATCATTAGTCCAGGAATAGATCAAGAGCTCCTCTGCATGCAGCCTGCCACATCCAGGAGCAGTGATGAAATGGAGGAAATACAGTTCCAGGTTAAAGGTTACTGCCTCTGACAATAAACTTCCTGTAAAGTTCTGGCGAAGTAGAAACTAACTTTGACCACTAGATGGCAGCAACGTCAAACATAACATTTCAGTATAATCTTTACAGTACATTACATCCATTTATTATGCACAAAATGAGCAGAACACTCCCTGTCTGGCATAATTATTATGTCACTACCTAAATAACTACTGCTATGCAGGAAAAACATATAAACAGGAAATGGAATCCTAGCTAATCGGAAACTAAAACTATAATGTCAGTTATAGGTCTAAGATAGATTTTGGAAGTCCCATTCTTTGCAATCTTGACCTCCACCTTCCTAACCTTGCCATCCCTGCTTGGTAGAGCATTGACAATAAGTCCTACAGGCCACTCGTTCCTGCTCTCTTGGCTGTCTTTCAACAGAACAACATCACCCACTTTTACATTTGGGCGATCCTCAGTCCATTTCCTACGGTGTTGCAGATTTGACAGATACTCCCTCTTCCATCTTTTCCAAAAGGTGTCTGCCAAGCATTGTACTTGCTTCCATTGTTTTGCATGAACTTGTGTTGTACTTATGGTTCCAGATGGAGCAGACAAAGCGTTCACTTTTTGAGTCAACAACATTGCTGGGGTAAGGACCATAGGTGTATCTGGATCTGAGGACACAGGAACTATAGGCCTGGCATTCATAATAGCTGTAACCTCTGCCATAAAGGTGCTTAAAGTCTCATGGGTCAAGTAAGCAGTTTTAGTTTGTAGCAACATAGCGTCCAAGATTCGCCTGGCAATACCTATAAGTCTCTCCCAGACGCCACCCATGTGTGAAGAGTGTGGAGGATTAAAGACCCATGTACATCCTCTGTCTTGGAGAAAGTCTTGCATTTGTGATTCGCTGGCACAAATGTTAAGTTCCTTGCAGGCTCCTACAAAGTTTGTTCCTCTGTCAGAACGGAGCAGTTTTGCTGGGCCACGAATTGAGAAGAATCGCCTTAAGGCATTAATAAAGCTTGATGTTGACATGGTTTCAAGTAGCTCTATGTGAACAGCTCGGGTGGACAAACAAGTGAAAAGGACTGCCCATCGTTTACTGTCTGCGCTGCCTCCTCTAGTGCGGCGAGTTAAAACAGACCACGGACCAAATACATCTAAGCCCACATTGGTGAAAGGTGGTTGAGCAATTACTCTGTCCTCTGGTAGCTCTGCCATCTTTTGACTTTGTAACCTTCCTCGCAGCTTGCGACAGATGACACATTTGTGTATGACAGCTGATACCAAGCGTTTGCCACCAAGAATCCAGAAACCTGCGGATCTAATTGCACCCTCTGTGATGTGTCGCCCTTGGTGAACTACTTGTTCATGATAGTACCTCACAAGCAGTGTCGCAATGTGGTGATCATAAGGTATAATGACAGGCTGTTTCTCTTCCTCTGTAAGTTCTGCAAGAGACAAACGTCCACCTACTCTCAACAACCCATTTTTGTCTAAAAAGGGGCTAAGCTTCCTAAGACGGCTTAGTTTTGGGAATGTTTTTTGTTTTTTGATGCAGTCAATTTCCTTCTGGAAATGTTTGTTTTGAACAGAAGAGATTATAACAGACTTTGCCTGAGTAAGTTCTTCTAGATTGACCTGTTCATGGAAACTTTCCCACCTTCTGACCTGATTGCTGCTGGTTCCCCTCTGGAAGGTTCTAGCGTCATGGATGAGTCTGGCTAGGGTCTTAACTAATATCTTCCAGCAATAAAATCTATCAAAGCAATGTGAGTGAAGTGTGGCTTCAGAAGCTCTGGTGCTGAAGCTTGTAATTTCAAATCTGATTTCAGGGTCAGCTTCAGGCTCTATGAGCGGAAAAACATTAGCAGTGTCTACCTGCTCACAGTGTGGTTGGTACAGAAAGGATGGGCCTGAGAACCATATAGAGTTCTGAAGGCATGCTGCTTGAGTAGGCCTAGTAGCATAATCTGCAGGGTTTTGCTCTGTAGATACATAGAACCACTGATCTGGGTGTGTAGATTGCCTGATTCTATTCACTCTGTTGGAGACATACAGATAGAACCTCCTAGTGGTGTTGCAAATGTACCCTAGGACAGTCTTGCTATCAGTGAAGAATTTCACAGCATCAAAATCAGTGTCTAGTCGATCTGTGATTAGCTCAGACATTTTGACTGCAAGTACGGCAGCACACAACTCTAAACCAGGAATAGTGTGGGCTGGTTTAGGGCTTAATTTGGACTTTCCCATGACAAATCCAACATGACACACATTTTCTGCATCAATTACTTTCAAGTAAGCTACTGCACCTATAGCTGTGGTGGATGCGTCTGAGAAGATGCATAGTTCTTTCCTGCAAGCTGATGATAGAGATACGGGCACATAGCATCTGTCTATCTTTAGGTGTTCTAACGCTTGCAAGGATTCTGTCCATTGAACCCACTCACTTAGTCTCTCTTGTGGAAGCAATGCATCCCATTCACTTTTCCCAGATGACAGTTCACGAACTAAGGCCTTACCTCTTATAGTCACAGGTGATACAAACCCTAGGGGATCATAGAGGCTATTTACGGTGGATAGAATGCCTCTACGTGTAAAGGGCTTTTCCTCTGAGGAAACTCTAAAAGCAAAACTATCATTTTCTAGATCCCAACTTAGGCCTAGGCTTTTCTGCAAGGGAAGGGTGTCTGTACCTAGGCAAAGATCTTTAAGGTCCTTAGCTCTGTCTGCTACAGGGAAGGCTTCCATTACTTTTTGGCTGTTGGAAGCGATTTTATGAAGACGCAGGTTGGATTCTGCCAGCATTTCTTTTGCTTTACTAAGGATGGATATTGCATCTTCAGGTGTGCTAGTAGAAGCGAGTCCATCATCTACATAGAAATGTCTCAATACAAAGTGTTTGGCTTCTTGTCCATAGCACTCTGCATTTTTCTGGGCAGCCTTTTGCATGCAGTATATAGCGACGGCAGGAGAGGGGCTATTGCCAAATACGTGCACTTTCATTCTGTACTCGACAATTTCTTTGTCTATGTCATTGTCTTTGTACCAGAGAAAACGTAGAAAGTCTCTGTGGTCTTCTCTGACAAGAAAGCAATAAAACATTTGTTGCACATCTGCTGTGAAAGCAACGGGCTCTTTTCTGAAGCGCATGAGGACACCTAGCAAAGTCAGGGCCACTCAACAGTACGTCATTTAAAGAGACTCCTTTATACTCTGCGCTGGAATCAAAAACTATTCTGATTTGGTTAGGTTTGTGCGGATGGTAAACACCAAACATTGGTAGATACCAGTGTTCCCTGTCTGTCTCAAGTGGTCCTGCAACTTCAGCGTGATCATTGTCTAGCATCCCCTTAATGAATTCAGTGAAATCTCTTTTCACTTCTGGCTTTCTCTGCAGTGTTTTGCTGAGTGAATGCAAACGCTTCATGGCTTGCTCCCTGTTACTAGGCAGAACACGTCTGGGTGTGCGAAAGGGGAGAGGAGCCACCCAACTGTGATTGTCATCTTGGTAAGCCTCCTTATCCATAATCTGCAAGAAGATCTGATCCTCTATAGAGAGGGCCTGTTTATCATCATCTTTAGTTTTCTGAAATACTGTTATCCCTAGATTGTCCGTCTCAATGTTGTAATTGACTTCTTCTTTACCATATAGTGTAGAAGAGTCACAGTGTTGTGTTGACTTGCCAAAGCTTTCCTTGACAATGAAGTTGTTGTGACAGGGACTGAGAAGGGATGTGCGTCCATTTGTTAACACAGATGTCTTCAAAGTGCTAATGTTGTCAGGCTGGTGCACTGTCCCCAGGCAAACTTCTCCTACAATGACCCACCCCAGGTCCAGTCTCTGTGCATAGGAGGCATTATAAGGTCCATTGATTTGCTGGCGTACCTTGTGTACCTGAAGGATATCTCTTCCAAGAAGTAGAAGGATAGAAACATCTGGCTCAACGACTGGGATGAGGTGAGCAATTGAGCGGAGGTGAGGGTGGTGATGAGCCACTTCTGGAGATGGAATCTCAGTTTTGTCATCAGGTATCATGCCACACTCTATTAGGGTAGGAAGTGGGAACTGCACTTTCTTGAAGGATTCAATGGTAAAGTCAGTAGCTCTTCTCCCTGTGATTTCAATTGTCCCTGCACATGTCCTTAGAGTGTATGGAACTGCACTTGCCTTAAGGTTAAAGATATCAAAGAAATCTGACTTTGCAAGGGATCTGTTGCTCTGTTCATCTAGCACTGCATACATTTTCACTGCCCTTTCTCTCTTGCCAGTGGGATACACAGTCACTAAACAGATTTTAGAGCATGATCGTGCACTCTTGCCTTGTCCACATACTTCTGTGCAATTAGACATTACAGAGGAGAGTGGGGTCTCTTGTGGCTCCCTGCCCTGATCTTTCCTGGGTTCTACAGTCTGTAGTGGGGCAGGAGCAGGGCCAGGGTGTAAAGCTGCAATATGTCTCTCACTGCCACATTCTGTACATTCTACTGGTATTTTGCAGTCTTTGGCAATGTGATAAGTAGATCCGCAGCACTTGAAACAGATGCCGTTTTGTTTAAGGAAGAACATCCGCTCTGCAATGGATTTGCTTCTAAAGCCTTTGCATTTCTTTAGTGGATGTGGTTTTTTGTGTATTGGACAATGTCTATCAGGGTTTTCTATGGTGTGTACCTTGTGGGTGCTTTGGTAGTCTGTAACTTCTGAAGGTACAGCTGTTTTGTGTGTGGATACATAGGTCCTACCGTGAGGTCTGTGAGGTCTCTCAGGTCTGTGTGATTGATTGCCGCTGGTGGCGAAGGCGAAACTGGGATCACTTCGGATTTTCGCTTGCTGTCGGACAAACCTAGAAAACACAGAAAAAGGGGGAAAAGCGACTCCATAATCTTCTTTGAATTTACCTCCCACAGACATCCACTTGTCTTGCAGATTTGAGGGTAGTTTCTCTACTATGGGATTAGTGCCTCTAGCTGTATCTAGATACGAAAGTCCTTGCAAGTAGCCATCCTCTTTGGCATATTCTATCTCTAGTAGAAGATCACTTAGTTCTTGTAGCCGCACGTTGTCTCTGTAGCCCACCTTGGGAAAGACTTCAAGTTTTTTCAACAGTGCTCCTTCTATTACCTCTGGGGATCCATATGTTTCTTCTAGTCTTCTCCAGGTCATGTTGAGTCCTGCTGCAGGGTTGAACAGGTTTGCTCTTCTCATCCTCTTAGCATGCTCTGCTGACTCGGTGCCAAGCCATTTTATCATTAAATTAAGCATTTCTGCTGGTGATAAGTTCAGACCTTCAGTGGCATTCAGAAAGAAAGATTTCCATGCCCAAAAGTTTTCAGGACAGTCATCAAATTGGATAAAGCCTGAGTTAACCATTTCTTTGCGGATGAGATATTTGGTGACATCCACTGCACATTGTTGTTCGCGTATGTAATCTATAGGTTGAGGTGATGGGAACACTTGTTTTTTGTTCTTAGGGGTTTCTGGTGCTTCCTTCTTGGTTTGCTGGCAGCCGCTGACCTCATGTGGTTGATTGGGCCTGCTCAGGGGGTATGTTAATCTCGGCCTGAATTCCTTTGCTTCAGGTTTAAGAGACTGTTCCTTTGTATGCGCATCAGTAAGGTTCTGGACGTATTCACTTGTACGATCTGCAGAGAATAGAGGTTTTTCTGGAACCTCTGAGTCTTTATATGATTTTTCACTTCCTGACCGACTTGTTCCCATGTAGGCAGCGGCCTCTGCTTCAGCAACTGCAACTGCAGTCTGTCGCTGCAGGATGAGCAATTTTGATTCTAAAACCGCTTCTTCTTCTGCTATGGCAGCTTCCCTCGCTGCTCTCTCTTGTGTTATGGCAGCTTTCTTTGCTGCTAACTCCTGCATCATCATGGCTTCTTTTTCTGCGTACTGTAGCTGGACGCGGGCAGCTTCTGCTTTGGCACGAGCTCTAACTGCTGAGGAACTTGCTGAGGACATCTTGCTAGCCCGTGAAGTTCTAGAGACATGCGACTTTGCATCGTCTTGCTGGGCACTGGGAATGTTCTCCCTGCCTTGCTGTGTCGGCGGTAGCGTGGCATCAGCCTGGTACTTTGTTCCTGATCTTAGACTCATGCTGCAGTAATGGCGTCTCAGTTTATTCCAGACCGCCACGTGGGTTGTCTTTTTACTGGCTATTCCAGACCGCCAAGTGGATTGTCTTTTTACTGTTCTGCTTCGCGTTATTGAACTGTTGTATAACACTAGTCAGACAGCTTAACAATAATTCAGAAGTCAAGAAACGTGAGACATCAGATCTGTATGTATTCTTTTTTCTGAATAACTTTGTAAAACTACAATATAAACATAAACAAAACATATGTGTCAGTACATTACATATAATACAGCAGCCTCACTCCATCGGTGAGAGTACTCAGAGACAATTCCATCATTAGTCCAGGAATAGGTCAAGAGCTCCTCTGCATGCAGCCTGCCACATCCAGGAGCAGTGATGAAATGGAGGAAATACAGTTCCAGGTTAAAGGTTACTGCCTCTGACAATAAACTTCCTGTAAAGTTCTGGCGAAGTAGAAACTAACTTTGACCACTAGATGGCAGCAACGTCAAACATAACATTTCAGTATAATCTTTACAGTACATTACATCCATTTATTATGCACAAAATAATCTATTCATGAACGACCTATCCATTTTAATATTCCATACTAAATTAAAATCTCTTGCCAATACCTTATATTGTGAATAATCTAAGTTAAGACAATTCTTTAAAGATTTGAGGAATTCCTCACCTGGATTATTAGAGGTATAAATATTAAATATAATCAAAGATTTATTAATGACCTTTAAAACTACTACTTTAAATCCTCTACCTGTTGGATGTTCTTCTATTTGAGACACTTGACAATTAGGCTAGTTTCACATTAGCGGTAGGGGAGTCCGGCAGGCTGTTCCAGTGGGTGAACAGCCTGTCGGATCCGGCCTGCCGCTAGTTCACGTGTGCCCCCGGACTGCCGCTCCATCCCGTTTGACTATAATGTGGGCGGGAAGCGGAGTTCCGGTGGCAGCATGGCAGCGCACTGCGAGGGGCAGTCGGACAAAAAGTACTGCATGCAGTACTTTTAGTCCGGCTGCCTCTCGACGTGCGCTGCTGTGCTGCTTCCGGAACTCCGCTTCCCGCCCACATTATAGTCAAACGGGATGGAGCGGCAGTCCGGGGGCACACGTGAACTAGCGGCAGGCCGGATCCGATAGGCTGGTCATCCGCCATAACAGCCTGCCGGACTCCCCTGCCACTAATGTGAAAGTACACTAAACTTTCTTATGAAGAAAATAATCAACCCAGCTCTTCTCCTAATTTCACGCATCCTCCTGGCAGAGCTCACCCAATTTGACATCTTTTATCCATTTATTTCTCATGAAAACAATATGTCTCCAGTAATAATGTTACACGTGCTCCCAATCCATGTAAATGCCTTAATACTTTATCCCTTATAATGGGAGTAGATCAACTTTTAACATTTTAGGATAATATTCTTAACAGTCCCATACTCATACATAGGTTGGCTCTTTAGAGCTGTAGGTCCCGCTTCAACCTTTAATATAAACTTCCCTAACCCCCCTGTGCAATCTCTTATCTTCTCAAAATATATTTATAACATATCAAATATAAAGAAATCTAATTTAGAAGGAGCATGAGATATAATAAAAAAGGGGAGAAAAGAGGGAAAAACTTCAAGTGCACATTGTTCCTCCTCAAAAAAATCTTGAATCCTTTTTTTATCATTATGACTTCTCTATTGCATAATCTGCAGTCTTACTGACATCTCTCTCCTATAGTAATTTACCGCCATTTGTGATTTGGGAAAACATTTTGCATTAGGAAAAAATATCTATTGGATCTAAGAAATGGATCTTTCTACAGACACTGACATGGTCCATGATTACATGTAATTCAGATGTTTTGGTTTTCTGTTGTTTATGTTAATTTTACTTTTATTTAGAAGATCGGGGATTGACCGAAAAGTTTTGCGATATATGATTAATACTTGATACATTGTAACATATTTTTCTGCACCGAATAAAATTGAATGCATAAAATAAAATATCCCTTGAACCAGGATAACGAGTGCCGTGGCTCCTCTTTACTATACACACAGCCCTGCTATACACACTCCTAGCAAACACAGCATTGCTGCACAGCTGACATACACACACCTTCGTGGTAGCGAATCGATTTAACCTGAAATAGTAAAAAAAAAAAAAAAAAAAATGTAACTGCTCCATTTGGAAATAATGGGCTGGCCGCCATCTTAATTGAAGATCTTGACTGAAATCCTGTGCGTAGTTGTATTACGTCACCATATCTTCATTCATGATGGCATCATATTGGGCTGTGCAAGATTTCTCGCCAGATCTTAAAGCAAGATGGCAGCTGGCCCGTTGCAAGCAAATGGAGCATGTACAGTACAGACCAAAAGTTTGGACACACCTTCTCAAAGAGTTTTATTACTTTTTAGTACTTTATTACTTTTTAGTACTTTATTTTCATGACTATGAAGGCATCAAAACTATGAATTAACACATGTGGAATTATATACATAACAAACAAGTGTGAAACAACAGAAAATATGTCATATTCTAGGTTCTTCAAAGTAGCCACCTTTTGCTTTGATTACTGCTTTGCACACTCTTGGCATTCTCTTGATGAGCTTCAAGAGGTAGTCCCCTGAAATGGTCTTCCAACAGTCTTGAAGGAGTTCCCAGAGATGCTTAGCACTTGTTGGCCCTTTTGCCTTCACTCTGCGGTCCAGCTCACCCCAAACCATCTCGATTGGGTTCAGGTCCGGTGACTGTGGAGGCCAGGTCATCTGGCGCAGCACCACATCACTCTCCTTCATGGTCAAATAGCCCTTACTTTCAAAGTTTTCCCCATTTTTCGGCTGACTGACTGACCTTCATTTCTTAAAGTAATGATGGCCACTCGTTTTTCTTTACTTTACTGCTTTTTTCTTGCCATAATACAAATTCTAACAGTCTATTCAGTAGGACTATCAGCTGTGTATCCACCTGACTTCTCCTCAACGCGACTGATGGTCCCAACCCCATTTATAAGGCAAGAAATCCCACTTATTAAACCTGACAGGGCACACCTGTGAAGTGAAAACCATTTCAGGGGACTACCTCTTGAAGCTCATCAAGAGAATGCCAAGAGTGTGCAAAGCAGTAATCAAAGCAAAAGGTGGCTACTTTGAAGAACCTAGAATATGACATATTTTCAGTTGTTTCACACTTGTTTGTTATGTATATAATTCCACATGTGTTAATTCATAGTTTTGATGCCTTCAGTGTGAAGGTCTGTAAAAATAGGGTAACTGCTTCTATGGACCTTTCAGACTCTATTACCACTGCTATCGACATAAGGTCATCTTGAGAAACAGCAGGTTTTTAATTTGTTTTCCTTTAGGTGTTCAAGCAATCAAATAAGTTATGTTTTAACACCTAAAGGGATTTTTTTAAAGCCTGCTGTTTCTCTAGAAGATGACCTTATGTTGATAGTAGTGTTAATAGAGTCTCAAGGGTCTATAAAAGCATTTACCCTATTTTTACAGACCTTTGAGACTCTATTAACACTACTTATTAACACTACTATCAGCATAAGGTCATCTAGAGAAACAGCAGGCTTTAAAAAATCCCTTTAGGTGTTAGGGTAGATTGCAATCAAATGAACATTATGTGTTAAGATTAGGGTCAGAAGCAGACAAGCAGGGTTTCTTTAGCCTCTTGGCTATTAGTTTTTACATTCATAAAGCTCCACATTGAGCTTCCAGCAGCAGACAGATGCCAGGGCAATTCTGTGGTCACCTCACCTGGGCACATGGTCTTTGCTCAGCAGAGTCCTGCCATACATGCTGGGTAGATGCTAGAATGGATTTGTTAGAAGGAGGTCTGTGACGTCACTGGTCACATGATCCACTGTGAGAACGCCTGCCTCCTGCTGTGTTCAGCTCCAGGGAGAAGGGGGTGTGAAAGGATGGACCAATGGCAGGGCAGCTAGCTGATACTGGCCAATCAGCAACCTCCTGCTCCTATCTGCGGCTTAGACAGAGTGAACACTGGCTGGGGAGGGCGCCCGGCAGCGCTGCTGGCAAGTAAGTGATAAAAAAAAAGTTAGTTTTTCCGCCCACCCCTTTCTCTGTGCAGAGTGCGCCCTAAGGCAGCCGCTTGGTCTGCCTTATGGAAGCATCGGCCCAGAACGGGAGCAGCGTTCCTGCTGTGAAAAAAGTGCCGTTCCCACCCGTTCCCCCTCGACTCGACCCCTGGGGACATGTTGGCTAATCTCTCAATTTTAACACCAGTTTGAGGGCTTAGCAAGATCGCAGAGTACACCTGTCCTTGTTATTAGTTAATCAACACACAGACCCCAAACAAATGTAATAAAAGTGAGTAAAACCACTTAAAATCCCGCTATTACATTTGGGCAATATTCAGACATAGTTTTGTGTGGCTTTTTGGGGACATGAATATGAGTTTCATTTACAAGCATTGTTGGTGTAATGTTTTTTGATCATACTGTGACAATATGTCTTGCAAGCTCACTTTTCCAGGGGTGAAAGGTAGGGGAATAGTCAGTCTATTACACAGAAGGAGGACTTAGGGTACTTTCACACTAGCTTTTTTCTTTTCCGGCACTGAGTTCTGTCATAGGTGCTCAATATCGGAAAATAACTGATCGGTTTTATCCCCATGCATTCTGAATAGAGAGCAATCCATTCAGGATGCATCAGGATGTCTTCAGTTCCGTCACTGAACAGCGTTTTGGACGAAGGAAATACCGCAACATGTTGCGGTATTATCTCCGTCCAAAATTCCGGAATAGTTGCCGGATTGCCGGATCCGGCATTAATTTACATTGAAATGTATTAGCGCCGGATCCATCATTAAAAATACCGCAATGCCGGATCTGTCCTTCCGGTCTGCGCATACCGGTAAAAATGTGAAAAAAATATATGACGGATCAGTTTCTGCAGATCACATCCGGAGACACGGATCCGTTCTTGTAATGCATTTGTAGGACGGATTCACATCCGGATCCGTCTACAAATGCTGTCCGTTTGAATGCAGATTGCCGGCGACGGAACTGCTTGCCGGATCACTCTGCCACAAGTGTGAAAGTAGCCTTAGGAGACAGAAGTGCATTTAAACTGACGTCCTGCCAGTTTTATTTCCACAGGTTGCATAAAACAAAATCATAAACACGACACCTAGCCTTGTCCAGGCTCTAACTAAACATTAGGTCCCTCTCTAGGACTAGTGTTGATCGTGAATATTCTAATCGCTAATTTTTATTGTAAAAATTGGCACTTTGAGAATTTGCGAATACAGTCCTGATCAAAAGTTTAAGACCACTTGAAAAATGGCAAAAAATCCTATTTAGCATGGCTGGATCTTAACAAGGTTCCAAGTAGAGCTTCAACAGAAATGGGAGTGAGACAAAACATTTTTTGAGCATTCAATTTAATGAAAACAACGAATAAACTGAAACAGGCTGTTTTTCAGCTGATCAAAAGTTTAGGACCACACCTCCAAAAAAAAACTAAACCCCCCCAAAACAGAAATCCAACTTCCAAACATTAACTCAGTAATTAGTAGCTCTGCCGTTATTGTTGATCACTTCAAAAATTTGTTTTGGCATGCTTGATGCAAGCGTTTCCATAAGGTGAGTGGGAACATTTCTCGAAGTGGTGAAGATGGCCGCACGAAGGCCATCTACTGTCTGGAACTGTTGTCCATTTTTGTAAACTTCCCTTGCCATCCATCCCCAAAGGTTCTCAATTTGATTTAGATCAGGTAAAACACGCAGGATGGGCCAAAAGAGTGATGTTATTCTCCTGGAAAAAGTCCCTTGTCCTGTGGGCATTGTGTACTGTAGCGTTGTCCTGTTGAAAAACCCATTCGTTACCACACAGACGAGGGCCCTCAGTCATGAGGAATGCTCTCTGCAACATCTGGACATAGCCAGCGGCCGTTTGATGCCCCTGCACTTCCTGAAGCTCCATTGTTCCACTGAAGGAAAAAGAACCCCAGACCATTATGGCGCCCCCTCCACTGTGGCGCATAGAAAACATCTCAGGTGGGATCTGCTTGTCATTCCAGTAACGTTGGAAACCATCAGGACCATCAAGGTTAAAAAAAAATTCATCAGAGAATAAAACTTTCTTCCACCTTTGAATGTCCCATGTTTGGTGCTCTCTTGCAAAGTCCAAACGAGCAGTTCTGTGGCGTTCAAGGAGACAAGGTCTTTGAAGCCGTTTTTTGTTTTTGAAGCCCTTCAGTCTCAGATGCCGTCTGATGGTTATGGGGCTGCAGTCAGCACCAGTAAGGGCCTTAATTTGGGTCGAAGATCGTCCAGTGTCTTGACTGACAGCCAATTGGATCCTCCGGCTCAGTGCTGGTAAAAAAATGTTGGGTCTTCCACTTGACTTTTTTGTTCCATAACCCTCAGGATCATTTAAGAAATTCCAAATGACTGTCTTACTGCGTCCCACCTTAGCAGCGATGGCGCGCTGTGAGTGACCCTGCTTATGCAGTTCAACAACATGACCACGTTCAAAAAGGGAGAGTTTTTTTTGCCTTTGCCATCACAACGTGTGACTACCTGACAGAAAATGACAATGAATCCACATCTTTGCACAGATTTGGCCTTTTAAAGGCATGTGGTCCTAAAATTAGAATCAGCTGAAAAACAGCCTGTTTCTGTTTAATCGTTATTTTCAATTAATTAAATGCTCAAAAAATGTTTTGTCTCACTCTCATTTCTTCTTGTTGCATGTTGAAGCTCTACTTGGAACCTTGTTAAGATCCAACAATGTAAAATATGATTTTTTGCCATTTTTCAAGTGGTCTTAAACTTTTGATCAGGACTGTATCTAGAATATAGTGCTATATCCTCATAATCGCGAATATTCTAGATTTTTTTTCATCAGTACCCATGATCCATCATTGCTTCTTGTTTGTGGGCCAATGAGAAGGCTGCAATATCTTTGACTTTAGGAGTAGTGTTGATCGCAATCAAGAAAATAATGACTGGAGATCACGAATTCTCGAATATATGACAAATATTCACCCAAATATTCGCAAATTATTGCAAATTCGAATATTGCCCCTGCCACTCATCACTGTCTAGGACGTGGCTGAGCTATCCTCAGTCCAACCAAATAAACAATGCTCCAAAGACAGATTCTGTTGTGTTTTTCATTTTCCATTCTTCTGACAGATCAGAAGAAAGGTAAAATAAATTGTGATGTTAAGAAGACCAAACAGGGCACCAGTGGCCCCCTCATGAAGTGGTTACGTTGGCAACTGCATGAGTTGTCAGCACAGTGGCCCAGTCACAGAGTGATAAGGTGGCAACCGCATGAGGAGTCAACATAGTGGCACAGTCACAGAGTGGTGAGGTGGCAATAGCATGAAGAGTCAAAATAGTGGCCCAGTCACAGAGTGGTGAGGGAAGGTGGCAACAGCAAGAGGAGTCAACATAGCTGGAACTTATGAATAAACGTCCGACTTGCATGATCCCAAACTAAGGAGCATATAGGTGAGCCCTATAAAACCCTAAGAGCTCTCCCTGACTGCTATGCCCATGCAAGGGTCTCAATGGTAGACGATTGCATGCCCACGTACCTAAGACTGTGTGACACCTGAAAACCCTTTAATAGTGAGGGGACACGACCACCGGCTCCCTGCACTTAATACAGACGGAGTCAGGGTCACCTAGAATCAAGCCAGCAAGGAAACACAATACATGAAAAGACTTATCTGAGCAAACAGCAGCCTCCAGCAGTGAACACTTCATCCAGGAAGTAGTATAAACCGCAAAGTGAGGCAGTATGGGAGGGAATATAAAGGGAGACAATTAGTCTAAATAGGTGACACCTGGGGGGGGGCGTGGCCGTGAAGCCGAGGAGTATGGCCGCTTGATTCCAGAGCTCCTGCTCCAGCATAGCGTCTCAGACCAGCAGATACCTCAAATCGTGCTCTGAAGTGTACCTCTCGGTGCCATTTGGTACCGGAATCATCCCTGATGATGACCAGAGGAAAACGCAGCATGAAAAAGCAAGGGAAGCTTCTTCTTCGGACAAGATCGGGACAAAGATGGCGCCGGTGCACGAGCCTCGCATGAGTCCTCCCCCAGCCCGCCATCTATGGCCAGCATTGGATCCCCTCGAGCATCAGATGATGGAAGCTCGAAACACCAGAGCCCTCGGGGGTCACTGCAAAACACTGAAGCGGGTGAGTGCAGGGTGTTCAACAACAAGGGGGTTAGGAAGGGGAAAGATATAACAGCTTCCATTAGCCGTGCGCCGTTGAGATCCCTGACTACGAGCCCGGCGAAGCAAAGGCCCAGACTTCAAGACCCGGCAGCTGCGGACAGCGAAGCAGGCGACAGTCATGGTCGACAAACTGCAGACACCCTACATGAGGTGTTTCATAGCTTCCCAACGGACGATAAGACTGCGTCCAGCATTTTACTCAAGGAAATGTTTCTGGCATTTAACAGCTCGGTTACCTCTCGTATATCGCAGCTCCTAGTGCCCATCCACTCGTCTGTTAATGACTTGGGGAATAGAATTGATCATGTAGAGCACAAGATGGGAGAATTTGCAGAGTCGCACAACAGCCTATTAGATTCACATGATGGTCAATCGGAAGAAATCGCATACCTCAGGGCAAAAGTGGCAGACTTAGAGGACCGATCCTGCAGGAATAACGTGAAGCTGTGGGGGATACCGGAATCTGTTCAAGCTGCAGATCTACAAAATTACATTAAACAGCTGATTAGACTTCTCCTGCCTACTTGTACCGATCAAGATCTTATAATAGACCGGGCGCACAGAATTGCAAAACCTAAGCATCTACCGGATGATATTCCACGAGATGTGTTAGTCCGTCTACATTTCTTTCACGCAAAAGAAGACACCCTGGCGGCAGCGAGGAAAATGGACGCTTTACCGGACCCTTACCAACAAATGAAGCTGTTTGCGGACTTGTCCATGGCTACTCTTCAGTTGCGTCGCACACTAGCTCCCATCACCACAGCGTTGAGGTCACATTCCATACAATACCGGTGGGTATACCCGGTGAAACTGCTGATCCAAAAAAAAAGAACTCTAACGGTTATTCGCTCTGTGGAAGAAGGGAAGGCGGTACTTGCTGCATGGCGGATGCCCCTCAAGTAAAGCAGCACCATCACTTACCCGAGGAGGGAGAGTGGCACCGGGTTGAAAGCAGAAGACAGAAGAAGCATCGGTGAGAGGATTTTTCATATTCTTGCATACAGCCAAAGCAGGAACCTGTTCCACTTTGTAAGAGTCTCCTGGTGGTAGGCAGGACTGTTTCTCCCCCACATTGATCACAAGGGGTGTGAGCTTAAACCCTTGTGTTATTTCACTACTGCCCCGATTAATGGGCAGACAGTTAAGGTTCATAATGTTACTGTTCTTATTTTATTTTTTCTATTCTTTTTATATGTCATGTCAGTTTCTCATTGTAAATCCGATTATCCTGTGGGAAAATGTTGTGCGGTTCCCTCCATATCACCTAGGCGACTATTTTCTAGCTAACTTACTACTAGCAAGATGGTACTAAAAGTAGTCTCATTAAATGTCCGGGGCCTTAATAGCCCATACAAAAGACGGATGATGTGGAGGGAAGCGATTTCATCCAAATGTGATGTTTTTTGTGCACAAGAGACACATATCATAGGTGCAGATGCAGAGAGGTTGAAAAACCCAGCTTTCCCAACTATGATTCATTCACATGGTCCGGGGAAAAGAAGGGGAGTGCTTTTAGCGATTAAGAATTCGGTGGCACACACAGAGAAAAAGACAGTGGTAGATACAGGTGGTCGTTATATCATACACATCTGCTCCATAAACAATATCACTTACACACTAGTGGGGGTGTATGCCCCAAATGTTAGGCCTATACAGTTCCTAAATAAGGTTTTTAAGAAGGTACAGTCCCTGAAAGAAGGTAGACTTATTATCTGTGGGGATTTTAATGTAGTTCCTGATCCATACCAGGACTCCTCTTCTACAGCGAGAACTGGATCAACTGCCCTCCCCAAGTCCTTATTGGCAAATTCCCTATTTGATGTTTGGCGTATCCACCATGCTTCAGAAAAAGATTTTTCTTATTTTTCTCCAGCACATAAATCCTATTCCCTCGTTGATTTGTTCCTGACGGATATAGTCTCACTAGCAGCATCCAAAGGCTCCTCTATTGGGACAATCACGTGGTCAGATCACGCCCCAGTATCGTTAGAATTGATAGAAGAGTTTGTCTCCCCTACAAACCCCATGTGGAGGGCTAATGAATTCATATTAGCCAACAACAAGTATCAATCAGAGGTATCTACAGCTTTGGTGGAATATTTTGAATTTAATGCTAAGTCTGGACCAAGCCCCACTATTGTTTGGACTGCCCACAAGGCATACATCAGGGGTATCTTATTGAAGTTAGGACACAGACATAAAAAACTAAGGGACAAACATCAGAAAGACCTTATAACGCAAATCCAAAACATAGAAGAGCAAAATAAGCTGTCTCCCTTGACAGAGCTTTCTGATCAGCTTAGACTACTCAGACTTCAACTTAGAGAAAGCTTTTTACACTCATACGAGCTATCCCTTAAAAAGATCAAAGCCAAATATTACTCTCAGGCCAATAAGGCAGGGAAATTGCTAGCGAATAGGGTGAAGGCTAGGGCTTTAAAGTCAAAAATTCCTTATCTGTGGGACCCCTCTAAATCATACAAACTATACGACCCTAAGGATATTGCAAACATTCATGTCTTACTATTCACAACTGTACAACCTGAAAGAGGAGCCAGGTTTTTCCCCTGCTTCCCCAGATGTTATGGATAGCTTCCTGAAGTCATTGACTATCCCTTCCTTAGACTCAACTCAAAAAGAAGCCCTCTGTAACCCTGTATCGCAAGAAGAAATATCTAGAATAATAAAAGGCTTGCCAAATCAAAAAAGTCCTGGTCCGGATGGTCTCCCAAATTCCTACTATAAAATATTCTCTGATACCTTGCTCCCTCATCTACATGCAGCCCTGTCTAGTGCCATGACAACAGGTAAAATGCCTAAAGAAATGCTGGAGGAGGTTATTGTTACTTTGCCTAAACCTGGTAAGGAGCCCTCCATCCCACAAAATTTCCGCCCCATTTCCCTACTCAACACAGATTTAAATATATACGCAAAGATCTTAGCAGCCAGGCTAGCTGACGTTATCCCTACTCTAGTAGCCCCTGATCAAGTGGGGTTTGTAAAAGGGCGCCAGATTACAGATAACTCTAGGAGAGTGCTGAATCTAATTGACTTTGCTAATAGATCAAGAACTCCAACGGTGCTGGTTACTTTGGATGCCGAGAAGGCCTTCGACCGAGTCAACTGGGAGTGGGTCTTCTCGGTACTCCACAAAATGGACTTCCGAGAGTCTATCATACAAGCTATAAGGGTTCTCTACTCAAACCCTTCAGCCCGTGTACTAACGAATGGAGTATTGTCTGACCCTTTTGCTTTGTCCAATGGCACTAGACAGGGGTGTCCCCTGTCGCCTTTAATATTTATCCTATCCTTGGAACCTTTGACACAGGCAATCCGTCAAGAGGAAGCAGTAAGTGGAGTTAAAATAGGGGACAGGCAACACTGCATATCTATGTATGCGGATGACATAATTTTGTCCCTATCCAATCCCCATGTGTCCCTGAAGACGGTGATGAATAGTATCCGTTCCTATGGGGCTCTTTCATATTAAAAAATAAATGAAAGTAAATCTCAGGCTCTCCCAATAGGGGTCCCAGACAAAACCTTATCCCAAATGAAAAAAGAATTCACATTAGATTGGCAGAAATCTAAGGTTCAATACCTGGGGTTTAATGTGACATCCACCCCCCAGGAACTATACAAAGCAAACTTCACACCTCTCTTACTATCACTACAACCTGAGCTTGATAAAATGGCAAAGGCGGAATTATCATGGCTAGGCCGTATTGCAGCCTTTCAACAACATATTCTCCCTAAGCTACTATATTTATTTCGCACTATCCCTATCCCAATCCCAGTGTCCTTTTTTAATTTAGCAAATAAAATGCTAAACGCCTTCACCTGGCACAACTCCAGGCCGAGAGTGGCGAAAAGTATAATGTATAGACATAAGAGAAGTGGAGGAGTAGGTCTGCCAAACCTCTATGATTACTATCTAGCCTCCAGAATTAATCAGCTAAGAGAATGGTGGAAGGAAGAAACAGGGAAACATTGGGTGCATACTGAACAGTCACAAATCCCGGGTCATAATTTACGTGCCCTACTCATGGCCGCATTGCATGACGGCTATACAGATATACAACCCGCTTATTATGTTTCCACATCTTTGGCTTTATGGAAAATATACCATGAAAGAGGGAAGGAAACACCAGTATCAATGGCACATCTTGTGCCAATTGATTCTCTTCAACACCTGTCCACTGACCTGAACTTAAAGGCGTGGAAGGACAATGGTATAAAAACAGTGGCTGACATAGTTTCAGGGTCGGTCTTAAAACCCTTTGACACTCTTAAATATAATTTTGATATCCCCCCAAAAGAAGCCTTCTCATATATTAAAATAAAACATGCATTGGGGAATAATCCGTCCTTTAGACTTATACTGTAGGTCATATTCAGTTACTAATCCGGTGGTCCGCGGAAAACCATGTATATACCGGGATTCGATTTTTATACATGTATCTAGGGGACAAAGACCAATTTGCGAAAACAGCCCCACTTCTGACTTGGGAGAAAGATCTAAAAAAGACATTTACTTTGGCGCAGTGGATAACCGCATACAAGGTAGCAATCTCCACCTTTAGATGTTCCTCACACTTAGAAGCGTACATTAAAACAACACTTAGGTGGTACTATACCCCGGTCAGGTTACATGCGTTTTTCCCCAGCACCAGTGTACAATGCTGGAGAGGATATGGCGAGCGAGGGACACTATATCACATTCTTTGGTCATGCCCGAGGATTTGTTCCCTTTGGATCCAAGTGTTTACCAAGATATCTGAGATCGTTGGTCAACGGATCACTCCACTAATTATTAAATTGCATTGAATCTACTTTGGTGTGCCACGAATTTCTTCACTTACAACGGATCACTCCAGACCCAGCCCTGGCCTTATTACTAATAGATCTTGACAAATTACCTTTTAGGTCTAGGGTTATCATAGCCCATCCATTAATAGCCACCAAATTATCAATCACAAGAAACTCGAAAAGTGTAAATATTCCTGACGTATAGGAAATAGTCAGGTCGGTGGATACGACTAGATCTTATGAATATATGATAGCACATCAATTGTTCCGAGTGAATCACCATCTTCAATCATGGGGAGTCTGGAGGGGTCTGAATCCAACGATTCCGGAAAGATTGGGGTTAAGCTGATGGTCAAAAGAGTGTTATGGAGTGTGGGTTACATCTGTAGTATTTGAGATGATCTAAGCATAACTAAAGTGTTTCTTAAAATATGTTAACACTGAACTGACATTTTGTAGACATGACTTTGATTTGATTTTGTTTTGCATTACATGCTGTAAAAGCATTCTATGATTTAAATGATTTGTGTTATCCTTTGGATTTCGTGGAAAAGAGAAAATATTGGAGATATGTGTTTCATTTGATACAGTTGTACTTGTCAAATGTATATTACGGATGTGAGCACTTTCTCTGATAATAAAAACTTATTGAAAGTAAATAGGTGACACCTGGGAGAAGGAAAGGAGATGAACAAGTGAAACCAAAACAAAGAACGTCATGCGACCACTAGATGGCAGCAACGTCAAACATAACATTTCAGTATAATCTTTACAGTACATTACATCCATTTATTATGCACAAAATGAGCAGAACACTCCCTGTCTGGCATAATTATTATGTCACTACCTAAATAACTACTGCTATGCAGGAAAAACATATAAACAGGAAATGGAATCCTAGCTAATCGGAAACTAAAACTATAATGTCAGTTATAGGTCTAAGATAGATTTTGGAAGTCCCATTCTTTGCAATCTTGACCTCCACCTTCCTAACCTTGCCATCCCTGCTTGGTAGAGCATTGACAATAAGTCCTACAGGCCACTCGTTCCTGCTCTCTTGGCTGTCTTTCAACAGAACAACATCACCCACTTTTACATTTGGGCGATCCTCAGTCCATTTCCTACGGTGTTGCAGATTTGACAGATACTCCCTCTTCCATCTTTTCCAAAAGGTGTCTGCCAAGCATTGTACTTGCTTCCATTGTTTTGCATGAACTTGTGTTGTACTTATGGTTCCAGATGGAGCAGACAAAGCGTTCACTTTTTGAGTCAACAACATTGCTGGGGTAAGGACCATAGGTGTATCTGGATCTGAGGACACAGGAACTATAGGCCTGGCATTCATAATAGCTGTAACCTCTGCCATAAAGGTGCTTAAAGTCTCATGGGTCAAGTAAGCAGTTTTAGTTTGTAGCAACATAGCGTCCAAGATTCGCCTGGCAATACCTATAAGTCTCTCCCAGACGCCACCCATGTGTGAAGAGTGTGGAGGATTAAAGACCCATGTACATCCTCTGTCTTGGAGAAAGTCTTGCATTTGTGATTCGCTGGCACAAATGTTAAGTTCCTTGCAGGCTCCTACAAAGTTTGTTCCTCTGTCAGAACGGAGCAGTTTTGCTGGGCCACGAATTGAGAAGAATCGCCTTAAGGCATTAATAAAGCTTGATGTTGACATGGTTTCAAGTAGCTCTATGTGAACAGCTCGGGTGGACAAACAAGTGAAAAGGACTGCCCATCGTTTACTGTCTGCGCTGCCTCCTCTAGTGCGGCGAGTTAAAACAGACCACGGACCAAATACATCTAAGCCCACATTGGTGAAAGGTGGTTGAGCAATTACTCTGTCCTCTGGTAGCTCTGCCATCTTTTGACTTTGTAACCTTCCTCGCAGCTTGCGACAGATGACACATTTGTGTATGACAGCTGATACCAAGCGTTTGCCACCAAGAATCCAGAAACCTGCGGATCTAATTGCACCCTCTGTGATGTGTCGCCCTTGGTGAACTACTTGTTCATGATAGTACCTCACAAGCAGTGTCGCAATGTGGTGATCATAAGGTATAATGACAGGCTGTTTCTCTTCCTCTGTAAGTTCTGCAAGAGACAAACGTCCACCTACTCTCAACAACCCATTTTTGTCTAAAAAGGGGCTAAGCTTCCTAAGACGGCTTAGTTTTGGGAATGTTTTTTGTTTTTTGATGCAGTCAATTTCCTTCTGGAAATGTTTGTTTTGAACAGAAGAGATTATAACAGACTTTGCCTGAGTAAGTTCTTCTAGATTGACCTGTTCATGGAAACTTTCCCACCTTCTGACCTGATTGCTGCTGGTTCCCCTCTGGAAGGTTCTAGCGTCATGGATGAGTCTGGCTAGGGTCTTAACTAATATCTTCCAGCAATAAAATCTATCAAAGCAATGTGAGTGAAGTGTGGCTTCAGAAGCTCTGGTGCTGAAGCTTGTAATTTCAAATCTGATTTCAGGGTCAGCTTCAGGCTCTATGAGCGGAAAAACATTAGCAGTGTCTACCTGCTCACAGTGTGGTTGGTACAGAAAGGATGGGCCTGAGAACCATATAGAGTTCTGAAGGCATGCTGCTTGAGTAGGCCTAGTAGCATAATCTGCAGGGTTTTGCTCTGTAGATACATAGAACCACTGATCTGGGTGTGTAGATTGCCTGATTCTATTCACTCTGTTGGAGACATACAGATAGAACCTCCTAGTGGTGTTGCAAATGTACCCTAGGACAGTCTTGCTATCAGTGAAGAATTTCACAGCATCAAAATCAGTGTCTAGTCGATCTGTGATTAGCTCAGACATTTTGACTGCAAGTACGGCAGCACACAACTCTAAACCAGGAATAGTGTGGGCTGGTTTAGGGCTTAATTTGGACTTTCCCATGACAAATCCAACATGACACACATTTTCTGCATCAATTACTTTCAAGTAAGCTACTGCACCTATAGCTGTGGTGGATGCGTCTGAGAAGATGCATAGTTCTTTCCTGCAAGCTGATGATAGAGATACGGGCACATAGCATCTGTCTATCTTTAGGTGTTCTAACGCTTGCAAGGATTCTGTCCATTGAACCCACTCACTTAGTCTCTCTTGTGGAAGCAATGCATCCCATTCACTTTTCCCAGATGACAGTTCACGAACTAAGGCCTTACCTCTTATAGTCACAGGTGATACAAACCCTAGGGGATCATAGAGGCTATTTACGGTGGATAGAATGCCTCTACGTGTAAAGGGCTTTTCCTCTGAGGAAACTCTAAAAGCAAAACTATCATTTTCTAGATCCCAACTTAGGCCTAGGCTTTTCTGCAAGGGAAGGGTGTCTGTACCTAGGCAAAGATCTTTAAGGTCCTTAGCTCTGTCTGCTACAGGGAAGGCTTCCATTACTTTTTGGCTGTTGGAAGCGATTTTATGAAGACGCAGGTTGGATTCTGCCAGCATTTCTTTTGCTTTACTAAGGATGGATATTGCATCTTCAGGTGTGCTAGTAGAAGCGAGTCCATCATCTACATAGAAATGTCTCAATACAAAGTGTTTGGCTTCTTGTCCATAGCACTCTGCATTTTTCTGGGCAGCCTTTTGCATGCAGTATATAGCGACGGCAGGAGAGGGGCTATTGCCAAATACGTGCACTTTCATTCTGTACTCGACAATTTCTTTGTCTATGTCATTGTCTTTGTACCAGAGAAAACGTAGAAAGTCTCTGTGGTCTTCTCTGACAAGAAAGCAATAAAACATTTGTTGCACATCTGCTGTGAAAGCAACGGGCTCTTTTCTGAAGCGCATGAGGACACCTAGCAAAGTCAGGGCCACTCAACAGTACGTCATTTAAAGAGACTCCTTTATACTCTGCGCTGGAATCAAAAACTATTCTGATTTGGTTAGGTTTGTGCGGATGGTAAACACCAAACATTGGTAGATACCAGTGTTCCCTGTCTGTCTCAAGTGGTCCTGCAACTTCAGCGTGATCATTGTCTAGCATCCCCTTAATGAATTCAGTGAAATCTCTTTTCACTTCTGGCTTTCTCTGCAGTGTTTTGCTGAGTGAATGCAAACGCTTCATGGCTTGCTCCCTGTTACTAGGCAGAACACGTCTGGGTGTGCGAAAGGGGAGAGGAGCCACCCAACTGTGATTGTCATCTTGGTAAGCCTCCTTATCCATAATCTGCAAGAAGATCTGATCCTCTATAGAGAGGGCCTGTTTATCATCATCTTTAGTTTTCTGAAATACTGTTATCCCTAGATTGTCCGTCTCAATGTTGTAATTGACTTCTTCTTTACCATATAGTGTAGAAGAGTCACAGTGTTGTGTTGACTTGCCAAAGCTTTCCTTGACAATGAAGTTGTTGTGACAGGGACTGAGAAGGGATGTGCGTCCATTTGTTAACACAGATGTCTTCAAAGTGCTAATGTTGTCAGGCTGGTGCACTGTCCCCAGGCAAACTTCTCCTACAATGACCCACCCCAGGTCCAGTCTCTGTGCATAGGAGGCATTATAAGGTCCATTGATTTGCTGGCGTACCTTGTGTACCTGAAGGATATCTCTTCCAAGAAGTAGAAGGATAGAAACATCTGGCTCAACGACTGGGATGAGGTGAGCAATTGAGCGGAGGTGAGGGTGGTGATGAGCCACTTCTGGAGATGGAATCTCAGTTTTGTCATCAGGTATCATGCCACACTCTATTAGGGTAGGAAGTGGGAACTGCACTTTCTTGAAGGATTCAATGGTAAAGTCAGTAGCTCTTCTCCCTGTGATTTCAATTGTCCCTGCACATGTCCTTAGAGTGTATGGAACTGCACTTGCCTTAAGGTTAAAGATATCAAAGAAATCTGACTTTGCAAGGGATCTGTTGCTCTGTTCATCTAGCACTGCATACATTTTCACTGCCCTTTCTCTCTTGCCAGTGGGATACACAGTCACTAAACAGATTTTAGAGCATGATCGTGCACTCTTGCCTTGTCCACATACTTCTGTGCAATTAGACATTACAGAGGAGAGTGGGGTCTCTTGTGGCTCCCTGCCCTGATCTTTCCTGGGTTCTACAGTCTGTAGTGGGGCAGGAGCAGGGCCAGGGTGTAAAGCTGCAATATGTCTCTCACTGCCACATTCTGTACATTCTACTGGTATTTTGCAGTCTTTGGCAATGTGATAAGTAGATCCGCAGCACTTGAAACAGATGCCGTTTTGTTTAAGGAAGAACATCCGCTCTGCAATGGATTTGCTTCTAAAGCCTTTGCATTTCTTTAGTGGATGTGGTTTTTTGTGTATTGGACAATGTCTATCAGGGTTTTCTATGGTGTGTACCTTGTGGGTGCTTTGGTAGTCTGTAACTTCTGAAGGTACAGCTGTTTTGTGTGTGGATACATAGGTCCTACCGTGAGGTCTGTGAGGTCTCTCAGGTCTGTGTGATTGATTGCCGCTGGTGGCGAAGGCGAAACTGGGATCACTTCGGATTTTCGCTTGCTGTCGGACAAACCTAGAAAACACAGAAAAAGGGGGAAAAGCGACTCCATAATCTTCTTTGAATTTACCTCCCACAGACATCCACTTGTCTTGCAGATTTGAGGGTAGTTTCTCTACTATGGGATTAGTGCCTCTAGCTGTATCTAGATACGAAAGTCCTTGCAAGTAGCCATCCTCTTTGGCATATTCTATCTCTAGTAGAAGATCACTTAGTTCTTGTAGCCGCACGTTGTCTCTGTAGCCCACCTTGGGAAAGACTTCAAGTTTTTTCAACAGTGCTCCTTCTATTACCTCTGGGGATCCATATGTTTCTTCTAGTCTTCTCCAGGTCATGTTGAGTCCTGCTGCAGGGTTGAACAGGTTTGCTCTTCTCATCCTCTTAGCATGCTCTGCTGACTCGGTGCCAAGCCATTTTATCATTAAATTAAGCATTTCTGCTGGTGATAAGTTCAGACCTTCAGTGGCATTCAGAAAGAAAGATTTCCATGCCCAAAAGTTTTCAGGACAGTCATCAAATTGGATAAAGCCTGAGTTAACCATTTCTTTGCGGATGAGATATTTGGTGACATCCACTGCACATTGTTGTTCGCGTATGTAATCTATAGGTTGAGGTGATGGGAACACTTGTTTTTTGTTCTTAGGGGTTTCTGGTGCTTCCTTCTTGGTTTGCTGGCAGCCGCTGACCTCATGTGGTTGATTGGGCCTGCTCAGGGGGTATGTTAATCTCGGCCTGAATTCCTTTGCTTCAGGTTTAAGAGACTGTTCCTTTGTATGCGCATCAGTAAGGTTCTGGACGTATTCACTTGTACGATCTGCAGAGAATAGAGGTTTTTCTGGAACCTCTGAGTCTTTATATGATTTTTCACTTCCTGACCGACTTGTTCCCATGTAGGCAGCGGCCTCTGCTTCAGCAACTGCAACTGCAGTCTGTCGCTGCAGGATGAGCAATTTTGATTCTAAAACCGCTTCTTCTTCTGCTATGGCAGCTTCCCTCGCTGCTCTCTCTTGTGTTATGGCAGCTTTCTTTGCTGCTAACTCCTGCATCATCATGGCTTCTTTTTCTGCGTACTGTAGCTGGACGCGGGCAGCTTCTGCTTTGGCACGAGCTCTAACTGCTGAGGAACTTGCTGAGGACATCTTGCTAGCCCGTGAAGTTCTAGAGACATGCGACTTTGCATCGTCTTGCTGGGCACTGGGAATGTTCTCCCTGCCTTGCTGTGTCGGCGGTAGCGTGGCATCAGCCTGGTACTTTGTTCCTGATCTTAGACTCATGCTGCAGTAATGGCGTCTCAGTTTATTCCAGACCGCCACGTGGGTTGTCTTTTTACTGGCTATTCCAGACCGCCAAGTGGATTGTCTTTTTACTGTTCTGCTTCGCGTTATTGAACTGTTGTATAACACTAGTCAGACAGCTTAACAATAATTCAGAAGTCAAGAAACGTGAGACATCAGATCTGTATGTATTCTTTTTTCTGAATAACTTTGTAAAACTACAATATAAACATAAACAAAACATATGTGTCAGTACATTACATATAATACAGCAGCCTCACTCCATCGGTGAGAGTACTCAGAGACAATTCCATCATTAGTCCAGGAATAGGTCAAGAGCTCCTCTGCATGCAGCCTGCCACATCCAGGAGCAGTGATGAAATGGAGGAAATACAGTTCCAGGTTAAAGGTTACTGCCTCTGACAATAAACTTCCTGTAAAGTTCTGGCGAAGTAGAAACTAACTTTGACCACTAGATGGCAGCAACGTCAAACATAACATTTCAGTATAATCTTTACAGTACATTACATCCATTTATTATGCACAAAATAATCTATTCATGAACGACCTATCCATTTTAATATTCCATACTAAATTAAAATCTCTTGCCAATACCTTATATTGTGAATAATCTAAGTTAAGACAATTCTTTAAAGATTTGAGGAATTCCTCACCTGGATTATTAGAGGTATAAATATTAAATATAATCAAAGATTTATTAATGACCTTTAAAACTACTACTTTAAATCCTCTACCTGTTGGATGTTCTTCTATTTGAGACACTTGACAATTAGGCTAGTTTCACATTAGCGGTAGGGGAGTCCGGCAGGCTGTTCCAGTGGGTGAACAGCCTGTCGGATCCGGCCTGCCGCTAGTTCACGTGTGCCCCCGGACTGCCGCTCCATCCCGTTTGACTATAATGTGGGCGGGAAGCGGAGTTCCGGTGGCAGCATGGCAGCGCACTGCGAGGGGCAGTCGGACAAAAAGTACTGCATGCAGTACTTTTAGTCCGGCTGCCTCTCGACGTGCGCTGCTGTGCTGCTTCCGGAACTCCGCTTCCCGCCCACATTATAGTCAAACGGGATGGAGCGGCAGTCCGGGGGCACACGTGAACTAGCGGCAGGCCGGATCCGATAGGCTGGTCATCCGCCATAACAGCCTGCCGGACTCCCCTGCCACTAATGTGAAAGTACACTAAACTTTCTTATGAAGAAAATAATCAACCCAGCTCTTCTCCTAATTTCACGCATCCTCCTGGCAGAGCTCACCCAATTTGACATCTTTTATCCATTTATTTCTCATGAAAACAATATGTCTCCAGTAATAATGTTACACGTGCTCCCAATCCATGTAAATGCCTTAATACTTTATCCCTTATAATGGGAGTAGATCAACTTTTAACATTTTAGGATAATATTCTTAACAGTCCCATACTCATACATAGGTTGGCTCTTTAGAGCTGTAGGTCCCGCTTCAACCTTTAATATAAACTTCCCTAACCCCCCTGTGCAATCTCTTATCTTCTCAAAATATATTTATAACATATCAAATATAAAGAAATCTAATTTAGAAGGAGCATGAGATATAATAAAAAAGGGGAGAAAAGAGGGAAAAACTTCAAGTGCACATTGTTCCTCCTCAAAAAAATCTTGAATCCTTTTTTTATCATTATGACTTCTCTATTGCATAATCTGCAGTCTTACTGACATCTCTCTCCTATAGTAATTTACCGCCATTTGTGATTTGGGAAAACATTTTGCATTAGGAAAAAATATCTATTGGATCTAAGAAATGGATCTTTCTACAGACACTGACATGGTCCATGATTACATGTAATTCAGATGTTTTGGTTTTCTGTTGTTTATGTTAATTTTACTTTTATTTAGAAGATCGGGGATTGACCGAAAAGTTTTGCGATATATGATTAATACTTGATACATTGTAACATATTTTTCTGCACCGAATAAAATTGAATGCATAAAATAAAATATCCCTTGAACCAGGATAACGAGTGCCGTGGCTCCTCTTTACTATACACACAGCCCTGCTATACACACTCCTAGCAAACACAGCATTGCTGCACAGCTGACATACACACACCTTCGTGGTAGCGAATCGATTTAACCTGAAATAGTAAAAAAAAAAAAAAAAAAAATGTAACTGCTCCATTTGGAAATAATGGGCTGGCCGCCATCTTAATTGAAGATCTTGACTGAAATCCTGTGCGTAGTTGTATTACGTCACCATATCTTCATTCATGATGGCATCATATTGGGCTGTGCAAGATTTCTCGCCAGATCTTAAAGCAAGATGGCAGCTGGCCCGTTGCAAGCAAATGGAGCATGTACAGTACAGACCAAAAGTTTGGACACACCTTCTCAAAGAGTTTTATTACTTTTTAGTACTTTATTACTTTTTAGTACTTTATTTTCATGACTATGAAGGCATCAAAACTATGAATTAACACATGTGGAATTATATACATAACAAACAAGTGTGAAACAACAGAAAATATGTCATATTCTAGGTTCTTCAAAGTAGCCACCTTTTGCTTTGATTACTGCTTTGCACACTCTTGGCATTCTCTTGATGAGCTTCAAGAGGTAGTCCCCTGAAATGGTCTTCCAACAGTCTTGAAGGAGTTCCCAGAGATGCTTAGCACTTGTTGGCCCTTTTGCCTTCACTCTGCGGTCCAGCTCACCCCAAACCATCTCGATTGGGTTCAGGTCCGGTGACTGTGGAGGCCAGGTCATCTGGCGCAGCACCACATCACTCTCCTTCATGGTCAAATAGCCCTTACTTTCAAAGTTTTCCCCATTTTTCGGCTGACTGACTGACCTTCATTTCTTAAAGTAATGATGGCCACTCGTTTTTCTTTACTTTACTGCTTTTTTCTTGCCATAATACAAATTCTAACAGTCTATTCAGTAGGACTATCAGCTGTGTATCCACCTGACTTCTCCTCAACGCGACTGATGGTCCCAACCCCATTTATAAGGCAAGAAATCCCACTTATTAAACCTGACAGGGCACACCTGTGAAGTGAAAACCATTTCAGGGGACTACCTCTTGAAGCTCATCAAGAGAATGCCAAGAGTGTGCAAAGCAGTAATCAAAGCAAAAGGTGGCTACTTTGAAGAACCTAGAATATGACATATTTTCAGTTGTTTCACACTTGTTTGTTATGTATATAATTCCACATGTGTTAATTCATAGTTTTGATGCCTTCAGTGTGAAGGTCTGTAAAAATAGGGTAACTGCTTCTATGGACCTTTCAGACTCTATTACCACTGCTATCGACATAAGGTTATCTTGAGAAACAGCAGGTTTTTAATTTGTTTTCCTTTAGGTGTTCAAGCAATCAAATAAGTTATGTTTTAACACCTAAAGGGATTTTTTTTTTTAAACTTGCTCTTTCTCTAGGTGACCTTATGTTTATAGTAGTGTTAATAGAGTCTCAAGGGTCTATAAAAGCATTTACCCTATTTTTACAGACCTTTGAGACTCTATTAACACTACTTATTAACACTACTATCAGCATAAGGTCATCTAGAGAAACAGCAGGCTTTAAAAAATCCCTTTAGGTGTTAGGGTAGATTGCAATCAAATGAACATTATGTGTTAAGATTAGGGTCAGAAGCAGACAAGCAGGGTTTCTTTAGCCTCTTGGCTATTAGTTTTTACATTCATAAAGCTCCACATTGAGCTTCCAGCAGCAGACAGATGCCAGGGCAATTCTGTGGTCACCTCACCTGGGCACATGGTCTTTGCTCAGCAGAGTCCTGCCATACATGCTGGGTAGATGCTAGAATGGATTTGTTAGAAGGAGGTCTGTGACGTCACTGGTCACATGATCCACTGTGAGAACGCCTGCCTCCTGCTGTGTTCAGCTCCAGGGAGAAGGGGGTGTGAAAGGATGGACCAATGGCAGGGCAGCTAGCTGATACTGGCCAATCAGCAACCTCCTGCTCCTATCTGCGGCTTAGACAGAGTGAACACTGGCTGGGGAGGGCGCCCGGCAGCGCTGCTGGCAAGTAAGTGATAAAAAAAAAGTTAGTTTTTCCGCCCACCCCTTTCTCTGTGCAGAGTGCGCCCTAAGGCAGCCGCTTGGTCTGCCTTATGGAAGCATCGGCCCAGAACGGGAGCAGCGTTCCTGCTGTGAAAAAAGTGCCGTTCCCACCCGTTCCCCCTCGACTCGACCCCTGGGGACATGTTGGCTAATCTCTCAATTTTAACACCAGTTTGAGGGCTTAGCAAGATCGCAGAGTACACCTGTCCTTGTTATTAGTTAATCAACACACAGACCCCAAACAAATGTAATAAAAGTGAGTAAAACCACTTAAAATCCCGCTATTACATTTGGGCAATATTCAGACATAGTTTTGTGTGGCTTTTTGGGGACATGAATATGAGTTTCATTTACAAGCATTGTTGGTGTAATGTTTTTTGATCATACTGTGACAATATGTCTTGCAAGCTCACTTTTCCAGGGGTGAAAGGTAGGGGAATAGTCAGTCTATTACACAGAAGGAGGACTTAGGGTACTTTCACACTAGCTTTTTTCTTTTCCGGCACTGAGTTCTGTCATAGGTGCTCAATATCGGAAAATAACTGATCGGTTTTATCCCCATGCATTCTGAATAGAGAGCAATCCATTCAGGATGCATCAGGATGTCTTCAGTTCCGTCACTGAACAGCGTTTTGGACGAAGGAAATACCGCAACATGTTGCGGTATTATCTCCGTCCAAAATTCCGGAATAGTTGCCGGATTGCCGGATCCGGCATTAATTTACATTGAAATGTATTAGCGCCGGATCCATCATTAAAAATACCGCAATGCCGGATCTGTCCTTCCGGTCTGCGCATACCGGTAAAAATGTGAAAAAAATATATGACGGATCAGTTTCTGCAGATCACATCCGGAGACACGGATCCGTTCTTGTAATGCATTTGTAGGACGGATTCACATCCGGATCCGTCTACAAATGCTGTCCGTTTGAATGCAGATTGCCGGCGACGGAACTGCTTGCCGGATCACTCTGCCACAAGTGTGAAAGTAGCCTTAGGAGACAGAAGTGCATTTAAACTGACGTCCTGCCAGTTTTATTTCCACAGGTTGCATAAAACAAAATCATAAACACGACACCTAGCCTTGTCCAGGCTCTAACTAAACATTAGGTCCCTCTCTAGGACTAGTGTTGATCGTGAATATTCTAATCGCTAATTTTTATTGTAAAAATTGGCACTTTGAGAATTTGCGAATACAGTCCTGATCAAAAGTTTAAGACCACTTGAAAAATGGCAAAAAATCCTATTTAGCATGGCTGGATCTTAACAAGGTTCCAAGTAGAGCTTCAACAGAAATGGGAGTGAGACAAAACATTTTTTGAGCATTCAATTTAATGAAAACAACGAATAAACTGAAACAGGCTGTTTTTCAGCTGATCAAAAGTTTAGGACCACACCTCCAAAAAAAAACTAAACCCCCCCAAAACAGAAATCCAACTTCCAAACATTAACTCAGTAATTAGTAGCTCTGCCGTTATTGTTGATCACTTCAAAAATTTGTTTTGGCATGCTTGATGCAAGCGTTTCCATAAGGTGAGTGGGAACATTTCTCGAAGTGGTGAAGATGGCCGCACGAAGGCCATCTACTGTCTGGAACTGTTGTCCATTTTTGTAAACTTCCCTTGCCATCCATCCCCAAAGGTTCTCAATTTGATTTAGATCAGGTAAAACACGCAGGATGGGCCAAAAGAGTGATGTTATTCTCCTGGAAAAAGTCCCTTGTCCTGTGGGCATTGTGTACTGTAGCGTTGTCCTGTTGAAAAACCCATTCGTTACCACACAGACGAGGGCCCTCAGTCATGAGGAATGCTCTCTGCAACATCTGGACATAGCCAGCGGCCGTTTGATGCCCCTGCACTTCCTGAAGCTCCATTGTTCCACTGAAGGAAAAAGAACCCCAGACCATTATGGCGCCCCCTCCACTGTGGCGCATAGAAAACATCTCAGGTGGGATCTGCTTGTCATTCCAGTAACGTTGGAAACCATCAGGACCATCAAGGTTAAAAAAAAATTCATCAGAGAATAAAACTTTCTTCCACCTTTGAATGTCCCATGTTTGGTGCTCTCTTGCAAAGTCCAAACGAGCAGTTCTGTGGCGTTCAAGGAGACAAGGTCTTTGAAGCCGTTTTTTGTTTTTGAAGCCCTTCAGTCTCAGATGCCGTCTGATGGTTATGGGGCTGCAGTCAGCACCAGTAAGGGCCTTAATTTGGGTCGAAGATCGTCCAGTGTCTTGACTGACAGCCAATTGGATCCTCCGGCTCAGTGCTGGTAAAAAAATGTTGGGTCTTCCACTTGACTTTTTTGTTCCATAACCCTCAGGATCATTTAAGAAATTCCAAATGACTGTCTTACTGCGTCCCACCTTAGCAGCGATGGCGCGCTGTGAGTGACCCTGCTTATGCAGTTCAACAACATGACCACGTTCAAAAAGGGAGAGTTTTTTTTGCCTTTGCCATCACAACGTGTGACTACCTGACAGAAAATGACAATGAATCCACATCTTTGCACAGATTTGGCCTTTTAAAGGCATGTGGTCCTAAAATTAGAATCAGCTGAAAAACAGCCTGTTTCTGTTTAATCGTTATTTTCAATTAATTAAATGCTCAAAAAATGTTTTGTCTCACTCTCATTTCTTCTTGTTGCATGTTGAAGCTCTACTTGGAACCTTGTTAAGATCCAACAATGTAAAATATGATTTTTTGCCATTTTTCAAGTGGTCTTAAACTTTTGATCAGGACTGTATCTAGAATATAGTGCTATATCCTCATAATCGCGAATATTCTAGATTTTTTTTCATCAGTACCCATGATCCATCATTGCTTCTTGTTTGTGGGCCAATGAGAAGGCTGCAATATCTTTGACTTTAGGAGTAGTGTTGATCGCAATCAAGAAAATAATGACTGGAGATCACGAATTCTCGAATATATGACAAATATTCACCCAAATATTCGCAAATTATTGCAAATTCGAATATTGCCCCTGCCACTCATCACTGTCTAGGACGTGGCTGAGCTATCCTCAGTCCAACCAAATAAACAATGCTCCAAAGACAGATTCTGTTGTGTTTTT
Source organism: Bufo bufo (assembly GCF_905171765.1). Taxonomy (NCBI): domain Eukaryota; kingdom Metazoa; phylum Chordata; class Amphibia; order Anura; family Bufonidae; genus Bufo; species Bufo bufo. The sequence continues at coordinate 21,473,130 of NC_053391.1, read as the reverse complement.
CATTTTCCATTCTTCTGACAGATCAGAAGAAAGGTAAAATAAATTGTGATGTTAAGAAGACCAAACAGGGCACCAGTGGCCCCCTCATGAAGTGGTTACGTTGGCAACTGCATGAGTTGTCAGCACAGTGGCCCAGTCACAGAGTGATAAGGTGGCAACCGCATGAGGAGTCAACATAGTGGCACAGTCACAGAGTGGTGAGGTGGCAATAGCATGAAGAGTCAAAATAGTGGCCCAGTCACAGAGTGGTGAGGGAAGGTGGCAACAGCAAGAGGAGTCAACATAGCTGGAACTTATGAATAAACGTCCGACTTGCATGATCCCAAACTAAGGAGCATATAGGTGAGCCCTATAAAACCCTAAGAGCTCTCCCTGACTGCTATGCCCATGCAAGGGTCTCAATGGTAGACGATTGCATGCCCACGTACCTAAGACTGTGTGACACCTGAAAACCCTTTAATAGTGAGGGGACACGACCACCGGCTCCCTGCACTTAATACAGACGGAGTCAGGGTCACCTAGAATCAAGCCAGCAAGGAAACACAATACATGAAAAGACTTATCTGAGCAAACAGCAGCCTCCAGCAGTGAACACTTCATCCAGGAAGTAGTATAAACCGCAAAGTGAGGCAGTATGGGAGGGAATATAAAGGGAGACAATTAGTCTAAATAGGTGACACCTGGGGGGGGGCGTGGCCGTGAAGCCGAGGAGTATGGCCGCTTGATTCCAGAGCTCCTGCTCCAGCATAGCGTCTCAGACCAGCAGATACCTCAAATCGTGCTCTGAAGTGTACCTCTCGGTGCCATTTGGTACCGGAATCATCCCTGATGATGACCAGAGGAAAACGCAGCATGAAAAAGCAAGGGAAGCTTCTTCTTCGGACAAGATCGGGACAAAGATGGCGCCGGTGCACGAGCCTCGCATGAGTCCTCCCCCAGCCCGCCATCTATGGCCAGCATTGGATCCCCTCGAGCATCAGATGATGGAAGCTCGAAACACCAGAGCCCTCGGGGGTCACTGCAAAACACTGAAGCGGGTGAGTGCAGGGTGTTCAACAACAAGGGGGTTAGGAAGGGGAAAGATATAACAGCTTCCATTAGCCGTGCGCCGTTGAGATCCCTGACTACGAGCCCGGCGAAGCAAAGGCCCAGACTTCAAGACCCGGCAGCTGCGGACAGCGAAGCAGGCGACAGTCATGGTCGACAAACTGCAGACACCCTACATGAGGTGTTTCATAGCTTCCCAACGGACGATAAGACTGCGTCCAGCATTTTACTCAAGGAAATGTTTCTGGCATTTAACAGCTCGGTTACCTCTCGTATATCGCAGCTCCTAGTGCCCATCCACTCGTCTGTTAATGACTTGGGGAATAGAATTGATCATGTAGAGCACAAGATGGGAGAATTTGCAGAGTCGCACAACAGCCTATTAGATTCACATGATGGTCAATCGGAAGAAATCGCATACCTCAGGGCAAAAGTGGCAGACTTAGAGGACCGATCCTGCAGGAATAACGTGAAGCTGTGGGGGATACCGGAATCTGTTCAAGCTGCAGATCTACAAAATTACATTAAACAGCTGATTAGACTTCTCCTGCCTACTTGTACCGATCAAGATCTTATAATAGACCGGGCGCACAGAATTGCAAAACCTAAGCATCTACCGGATGATATTCCACGAGATGTGTTAGTCCGTCTACATTTCTTTCACGCAAAAGAAGACACCCTGGCGGCAGCGAGGAAAATGGACGCTTTACCGGACCCTTACCAACAAATGAAGCTGTTTGCGGACTTGTCCATGGCTACTCTTCAGTTGCGTCGCACACTAGCTCCCATCACCACAGCGTTGAGGTCACATTCCATACAATACCGGTGGGTATACCCGGTGAAACTGCTGATCCAAAAAAAAAGAACTCTAACGGTTATTCGCTCTGTGGAAGAAGGGAAGGCGGGTACTTGCTGCATGGCGGATGCCCCTCAAGTAAAGCAGCACCATCACTTACCCGAGGAGGGAGAGTGGCACCGGGTTGAAAGCAGAAGACAGAAGAAGCATCGGTGAGAGGATTTTTCATATTCTTGCATACAGCCAAAGCAGGAACCTGTTCCACTTTGTAAGAGTCTCCTGGTGGTAGGCAGGACTGTTTCTCCCCCACATTGATCACAAGGGGTGTGAGCTTAAACCCTTGTGTTATTTCACTACTGCCCCGATTAATGGGCAGACAGTTAAGGTTCATAATGTTACTGTTCTTATTTTATTTTTTCTATTCTTTTTATATGTCATGTCAGTTTCTCATTGTAAATCCGATTATCCTGTGGGAAAATGTTGTGCGGTTCCCTCCATATCACCTAGGCGACTATTTTCTAGCTAACTTACTACTAGCAAGATGGTACTAAAAGTAGTCTCATTAAATGTCCGGGGCCTTAATAGCCCATACAAAAGACGGATGATGTGGAGGGAAGCGATTTCATCCAAATGTGATGTTTTTTGTGCACAAGAGACACATATCATAGGTGCAGATGCAGAGAGGTTGAAAAACCCAGCTTTCCCAACTATGATTCATTCACATGGTCCGGGGAAAAGAAGGGGAGTGCTTTTAGCGATTAAGAATTCGGTGGCACACACAGAGAAAAAGACAGTGGTAGATACAGGTGGTCGTTATATCATACACATCTGCTCCATAAACAATATCACTTACACACTAGTGGGGGTGTATGCCCCAAATGTTAGGCCTATACAGTTCCTAAATAAGGTTTTTAAGAAGGTACAGTCCCTGAAAGAAGGTAGACTTATTATCTGTGGGGATTTTAATGTAGTTCCTGATCCATACCAGGACTCCTCTTCTACAGCGAGAACTGGATCAACTGCCCTCCCCAAGTCCTTATTGGCAAATTCCCTATTTGATGTTTGGCGTATCCACCATGCTTCAGAAAAAGATTTTTCTTATTTTTCTCCAGCACATAAATCCTATTCCCTCGTTGATTTGTTCCTGACGGATATAGTCTCACTAGCAGCATCCAAAGGCTCCTCTATTGGGACAATCACGTGGTCAGATCACGCCCCAGTATCGTTAGAATTGATAGAAGAGTTTGTCTCCCCTACAAACCCCATGTGGAGGGCTAATGAATTCATATTAGCCAACAACAAGTATCAATCAGAGGTATCTACAGCTTTGGTGGAATATTTTGAATTTAATGCTAAGTCTGGACCAAGCCCCACTATTGTTTGGACTGCCCACAAGGCATACATCAGGGGTATCTTATTGAAGTTAGGACACAGACATAAAAAACTAAGGGACAAACATCAGAAAGACCTTATAACGCAAATCCAAAACATAGAAGAGCAAAATAAGCTGTCTCCCTTGACAGAGCTTTCTGATCAGCTTAGACTACTCAGACTTCAACTTAGAGAAAGCTTTTTACACTCATACGAGCTATCCCTTAAAAAGATCAAAGCCAAATATTACTCTCAGGCCAATAAGGCAGGGAAATTGCTAGCGAATAGGGTGAAGGCTAGGGCTTTAAAGTCAAAAATTCCTTATCTGTGGGACCCCTCTAAATCATACAAACTATACGACCCTAAGGATATTGCAAACATTCATGTCTTACTATTCACAACTGTACAACCTGAAAGAGGAGCCAGGTTTTTCCCCTGCTTCCCCAGATGTTATGGATAGCTTCCTGAAGTCATTGACTATCCCTTCCTTAGACTCAACTCAAAAAGAAGCCCTCTGTAACCCTGTATCGCAAGAAGAAATATCTAGAATAATAAAAGGCTTGCCAAATCAAAAAAGTCCTGGTCCGGATGGTCTCCCAAATTCCTACTATAAAATATTCTCTGATACCTTGCTCCCTCATCTACATGCAGCCCTGTCTAGTGCCATGACAACAGGTAAAATGCCTAAAGAAATGCTGGAGGAGGTTATTGTTACTTTGCCTAAACCTGGTAAGGAGCCCTCCATCCCACAAAATTTCCGCCCCATTTCCCTACTCAACACAGATTTAAATATATACGCAAAGATCTTAGCAGCCAGGCTAGCTGACGTTATCCCTACTCTAGTAGCCCCTGATCAAGTGGGGTTTGTAAAAGGGCGCCAGATTACAGATAACTCTAGGAGAGTGCTGAATCTAATTGACTTTGCTAATAGATCAAGAACTCCAACGGTGCTGGTTACTTTGGATGCCGAGAAGGCCTTCGACCGAGTCAACTGGGAGTGGGTCTTCTCGGTACTCCACAAAATGGACTTCCGAGAGTCTATCATACAAGCTATAAGGGTTCTCTACTCAAACCCTTCAGCCCGTGTACTAACGAATGGAGTATTGTCTGACCCTTTTGCTTTGTCCAATGGCACTAGACAGGGGTGTCCCCTGTCGCCTTTAATATTTATCCTATCCTTGGAACCTTTGACACAGGCAATCCGTCAAGAGGAAGCAGTAAGTGGAGTTAAAATAGGGGACAGGCAACACTGCATATCTATGTATGCGGATGACATAATTTTGTCCCTATCCAATCCCCATGTGTCCCTGAAGACGGTGATGAATAGTATCCGTTCCTATGGGGCTCTTTCATATTAAAAAATAAATGAAAGTAAATCTCAGGCTCTCCCAATAGGGGTCCCAGACAAAACCTTATCCCAAATGAAAAAAGAATTCACATTAGATTGGCAGAAATCTAAGGTTCAATACCTGGGGTTTAATGTGACATCCACCCCCCAGGAACTATACAAAGCAAACTTCACACCTCTCTTACTATCACTACAACCTGAGCTTGATAAAATGGCAAAGGCGGAATTATCATGGCTAGGCCGTATTGCAGCCTTTCAACAACATATTCTCCCTAAGCTACTATATTTATTTCGCACTATCCCTATCCCAATCCCAGTGTCCTTTTTTAATTTAGCAAATAAAATGCTAAACGCCTTCACCTGGCACAACTCCAGGCCGAGAGTGGCGAAAAGTATAATGTATAGACATAAGAGAAGTGGAGGAGTAGGTCTGCCAAACCTCTATGATTACTATCTAGCCTCCAGAATTAATCAGCTAAGAGAATGGTGGAAGGAAGAAACAGGGAAACATTGGGTGCATACTGAACAGTCACAAATCCCGGGTCATAATTTACGTGCCCTACTCATGGCCGCATTGCATGACGGCTATACAGATATACAACCCGCTTATTATGTTTCCACATCTTTGGCTTTATGGAAAATATACCATGAAAGAGGGAAGGAAACACCAGTATCAATGGCACATCTTGTGCCAATTGATTCTCTTCAACACCTGTCCACTGACCTGAACTTAAAGGCGTGGAAGGACAATGGTATAAAAACAGTGGCTGACATAGTTTCAGGGTCGGTCTTAAAACCCTTTGACACTCTTAAATATAATTTTGATATCCCCCCAAAAGAAGCCTTCTCATATATTAAAATAAAACATGCATTGGGGAATAATCCGTCCTTTAGACTTATACTGTAGGTCATATTCAGTTACTAATCCGGTGGTCCGCGGAAAACCATGTATATACCGGGATTCGATTTTTATACATGTATCTAGGGGACAAAGACCAATTTGCGAAAACAGCCCCACTTCTGACTTGGGAGAAAGATCTAAAAAAGACATTTACTTTGGCGCAGTGGATAACCGCATACAAGGTAGCAATCTCCACCTTTAGATGTTCCTCACACTTAGAAGCGTACATTAAAACAACACTTAGGTGGTACTATACCCCGGTCAGGTTACATGCGTTTTTCCCCAGCACCAGTGTACAATGCTGGAGAGGATATGGCGAGCGAGGGACACTATATCACATTCTTTGGTCATGCCCGAGGATTTGTTCCCTTTGGATCCAAGTGTTTACCAAGATATCTGAGATCGTTGGTCAACGGATCACTCCACTAATTATTAAATTGCATTGAATCTACTTTGGTGTGCCACGAATTTCTTCACTTACAACGGATCACTCCAGACCCAGCCCTGGCCTTATTACTAATAGATCTTGACAAATTACCTTTTAGGTCTAGGGTTATCATAGCCCATCCATTAATAGCCACCAAATTATCAATCACAAGAAACTCGAAAAGTGTAAATATTCCTGACGTATAGGAAATAGTCAGGTCGGTGGATACGACTAGATCTTATGAATATATGATAGCACATCAATTGTTCCGAGTGAATCACCATCTTCAATCATGGGGAGTCTGGAGGGGTCTGAATCCAACGATTCCGGAAAGATTGGGGTTAAGCTGATGGTCAAAAGAGTGTTATGGAGTGTGGGTTACATCTGTAGTATTTGAGATGATCTAAGCATAACTAAAGTGTTTCTTAAAATATGTTAACACTGAACTGACATTTTGTAGACATGACTTTGATTTGATTTTGTTTTGCATTACATGCTGTAAAAGCATTCTATGATTTAAATGATTTGTGTTATCCTTTGGATTTCGTGGAAAAGAGAAAATATTGGAGATATGTGTTTCATTTGATACAGTTGTACTTGTCAAATGTATATTACGGATGTGAGCACTTTCTCTGATAATAAAAACTTATTGAAAGTAAATAGGTGACACCTGGGAGAAGGAAAGGAGATGAACAAGTGAAACCAAAACAAAGAACGTCATGCAAGAGGTAGAGAAGGACGTCTGTCAGACCTTCTCACAGAACTGGCGGTGACAAGTGGGGGACAACAGCAGTGGCAGTAGCAGCACAAGATAGTGGCAGGAGAAGAAGATGGCATCAGAGGCAGGAGGTGGGTGGCATCATGCGGGTGGCAGTATCAGAAAAGTGGCTGAAACACATGTTTTGTTGTGGCACCCAGAATGATCTAATCTGATGCGTTAGGCACTGGCATGTGGGAATCGTGGCTGATCCACGCCTGATTCATGTTGACAAAGGTCAGCCTTCCCACATTTTGGGTAGAAAAGCGAATTCTCTTTGGGGTAACTATGCCTCGTGCCGCACTAAACATCCGCTCTGATGCCACACTACTGGCCAGGCTGGAAAGCTTGTCCAGGGCAAACTCAGCCAGTTGCGGCAACAAAACAAGTTTAGCTGCCCAGTAGTGAGTTGTGGGCCTGCAGGTGAGCTGACCCTGTAAAAGATGTGAGTTGCGGGCCTGAAGGTGAGCTGACCCTGTAAAATATTTGAGCCTTGGAGGTGCTGGCCTGCCCGGCGGCCAGCGTTTTGTCTGAACGTGTATTCAGCACGGCGGGGGGCGTCATTACAGACAAACGCAGCCGCCTGTCTACAGCCAATGTGGACAAGCTGACGTTCATAAAAATGAACCAAGCATGGATCCCACAGGACCTGTCCATCCCTTGTGCAGATTAGACATTTATAACTACCTCCCCTTAACCATATATTATTGTACTCCAGGGCACTTCCTCATTCAATCCTTTTTTTATTTTCATTTTACCATTATATTGCGGGGCAACCCAAAGTTGAATGAACCTCTCCTCTGTCTGGGTGCCGAGGCCTAAAAATATCTGACAGTGGCCTGTTCCAGTGTTGGGTGACATGAAGCCTGATTCTCTGCTATGACATGAAGCCTGAATCTCGGCTATGGGACCTCTCTCCTCTGTCTGGGTGCCGGGGCCTAAAAATATCTCACAATGGCCTGTTCCAGTGGTGGGTGACATGAAGCCTGATTCTCTGCTATGACATGAAGCCTGATTCTCTGCTATGACTTGAAGCCTGATTCTCTGCTATGACTTGAAGCCTGATTCTCTGCTATGACATGAAGCCTGATTCTCTGCTATGCGACCTCTCTCCTCTGTCTGGGTGCCGGGGCCTAAAAATATCTGACAATGGCCTGTTCCAATGGTGGGTGACATGTAGCCTGATTCTCTGCTATGACTTGAAGCCTGATTCTCTGCTATGACATGAAGCCTGATTCTCTGCTATGACATGAAGCCTGATTCTCTGCTATGGGACCTCTCTCCTCTGTCTGGGTTTCGGGGCCTAAAAATATCTGACAATGGCCTGTTCCAGTGGTGGGTGACATGAATCCTGATTCTCTGCTATGGCATGAAGCCTGATTCTCTGCTATGACTTGAAGCCTGATTCTCTGCTATGACATGAAGCCATATTCTCTGCTATGGGACCTCTCTCCTCTGTCTGGGTGCCGGGGCCTAAAAATATCTGACAGTGGCCTGTTCCAGTGGTGGGTGACGTGAAGCCTGATTCTCTGCTATGCCATGAAGCCTGATTCTCTGCTATGGGACCTCTCTCCTCTGTCTGGGTGCCGGGGCCTAAATATCTGATAATGGCCTGTTCCAGTGGTGGGTGACGTGAAGCCTGATTCTCTGCTATGACATGAAGCCTGATTCTCTGCTATGACTTGAAGCCTGATTCTCTGCTATGACATGAAGCCTGATTCTCTGCTATGGGACCTCTCTCCTCTGTCTGGGTGCCGGGGCCTAAATATCTGACAATGGCCTGTTCCAGTGGTGGGTGACGTGAAGCCTGATTCTCTGCTATGACATGAAGCCTGATTCTCTGCCATGAGACCTCTATCCAATTGATATTGGTTAATTTTAATTCATTTCCCTATCCACATTTGTTTGCAGGGGATTCACCTACATTTTGCTGCCTTTTGCAGCCCTCTAGCCCTTTCCTGGGCTATTTTACAGCCTTTTTAGTGCCGAAAAGTTCGGGTCCCCATTGACTTCAATGGGGTTCGGGTTCGGGGCGAAGTTCGGGTCGAGTTCGGATCCCGAACCCGAACATTTCCGGGAAGTTCGGCCGAACTTCTCGAACCCGAACATCCAGGTGTTTGCTCAACTCTATTAAGAACCCGTCTTACAGAGATCGCCTTGACGTGCGGCAGACGGGCTCAAATAATTTTGTACAAAATGTATTTGCCAAGCATCTCTAATTTATAAGTTTAGCACTAGAAATTAAAAAGCATTTTTTTACTTTATTTAGTTTGCAATGAGCTGTTGCATTGCATGTTTTGTTTTACCTTCTTCTGATCTGTCAGAAGGAAAGAAAAATTAGACGCACAACGGATCCTGTCTGTGTAGCAGCTGTAAGGCGTGTATGGTCCCATCAGATTTGGCTTAAGATTTGGTAGCCAAAAGCAGAAGTGGGTACAAAACACAGAAGACATGCAAATATTGCATTCATGTGTCATCTCTGTTTTTGATCCACTCCTGTTTTTTTTTTTACTTTAGCACTACTGATGGATTACTGACCAATTGCTGACCGAGTGAAGATGGATGCTCAACAGACAGGATATGTTTTTTGGGGATTATTGTTCTGACGGATCACAGGAAGGGTAAAACAATCAGTGACGCACAAACTTACTGCTGACACCCTCTCCATTCTCTCACGGGGGCTCTCCTTGTATAAGTGTTTCATAGAACATGTTCTGTAGACATCTATGTGGAATCAGCTGACGACAGTGTCAAAGGAGTGTGCTCTTCCACGCTACAGTAGGATCTTGGGCCTCTGCACGCTTCTTTATACATGGCGCTAAAATCCACCTATAAGGCCTCATGCACACGACCGTTGTGTGCACCCATGGCCGTTGTTCCGTTTTCCGTGATTTTCTGCGGACCCATTGATTTTTAATGGGTCCGTTAAAAAACTCGGAAAATGCACCGTTTGTCATCCGCCTCCGTGATCCGTGTATCCTGTCCATCAAAAAAATAAGACCTGTCCTATTTTTTTGACGGACAATGGTTCACGGACCCATTCAAGTCAATAAGTCCGTGAAAAAACACGGATGCACACAAGATTGGCATCCGTGTCCGTGATTCGTGTCCGTAGGCTACTTTCATGCAGACAGATCCGAAGATCCGTCTGCATAAAAGCTTTTTCAGCGCTGAGTTTTCACTTTGTGAAAACTCAAATCCGACAGTATATTCTAACACAGAGGCGTTCCCATAGTGATGGGGGCGCTTCTAGTTAGAATATACTACGAACTGTGTACATGACTGCCCCCTGCTGCCTGGCAGCACCCGATCTCTTACAGGGGGCTGTGATCCGCACAATTAACCCCTCAGGTGCGGCACCTGAAGGGGTTAATTGTGCATATCATAGCCCCCTGTAAGAGATCAGGGGCTGCCAGGCAGCAAAGGGGGCAGACCCCCCTCCCTCCCCAGTTTTAATTTCATTGGTGGCCAGTGCGGCCCCCCCTCCCTCCCTCTATTGTAATATCATTGGTGGCCAGTGAGCGGCCTCCACTGGCCCCCTCCCTCCCTTTATTGTATTATCATTGGTGGCCAGTGAGCGGCCTCCCCCGGCCCCCCTCCCTCCCTTTATTGTATTATCATTGGTGGCCAGTGTGCGGCCTCCCCCGGCCCCCCCTCCCTCCCTCTATTGTATTAATATCATTGGTGGCCAGTGTGCGGCCTCCCCTCTCCCCCCCCCCGATCATTGGTGGCAGCGGAGAGTTCCGATCGGAGTCCCAGTTTAATCGCTGGGGCTCCGATCGGTAACCATGGCAACGCTACTGAAGGCCTGGTTGCCATGGTTACTTAGCAATATTACAATATTAGAAGCATCATAATTACCTGCTGCGCTGTCTGTGACCGGCCGGGAGCTCCTCCTACTGGTAAGTGACAGATCATTAAGCAATGCGCCGCACAGACCTGTAACTTACCAGTAGGAGGAGCTCCCGGCCGGTCACAGACAGCGCAGCAGGTAAGTATGATGCTTCTAATATTGTAATATTGCTAAGTAACCATGGCAACCAGGCCTTCAGTAGCATCCTGGTTGCCATGGTTACCGATCGGAGCCCCAGCGATTAAACTGGCACTCCGATCGGAATTCTCCGCTGCCACCAATGATCGGGGGGGAGGGGAGGCCGCACACTGGCCACCAATGATATTAATACAATAGAGGGGGGGCCGGGGGGGCCACACACTGGCCACCAATGATAATACAATAGAGGGAGAGAGGGGGGGCCGGGGGAGGCTGCACACTGGCCACCAATGATATTAATACAATAGGGGGGGCCGGGGGGGGCGCACACTGGCCACCAATGATAATACAATAGAGGGAGGGAGGGGGGCCGGGGGAGACCGCACACTGGCCACCAATGATATTACAATAGAGGGAGGGGGGTCGGGGGGGGCTGCACTGGCCACCAATGAAATTAAAACTGGGGAGGGAGGGGGGTCTGCCTTCTGCTGCCTGGCAGCCCCTGATCTCTTACAGGGGGCTATGATATGCACAATTAACCCCTTCAGGTGCCGCACCTGAGGGGTTAATTGTGCTGATCACAGCCCCCTGTAAGAGATCGGGTGCTGCCAGGCAGCAGGGTGCAGTCATGTACACAGTTCGTAGTATATTCTAACTTGAAGCGTCCCCATCACTATGGGAACGCCTCTGTGTTAGAATATACTGTCGGATCTGAGTTTCACGATCTAACTCAAATCCGATGGTATATTCTAACATAGAGGCGTTCCCATAATGATGGGGACGCTTCAAGTTAAGATATACCATCGGATCTCCAATCCTATGGTATATTAACTCCTGACTTTACATTGAAAGTCAATGGGGGACGGATCCGTTTGTAATTGCACCATATTGTGTCAACGTCAAACGGATCCGTCCCCATTGACTTGCATTGTAAGTCAGGACGGATCCGTTTGGCTCCGCACGGCCAGGCGGACACCAAAACGACTTTTTTTTTACATGTCCGTGGATCCTCCAAAAATCAAGGAAGACCCACGGATGAAAAAACGGTCATGGATCACAGAAAAACGGAACCCATTTTTGCGGACCGTCGTGTACATGAGGCCTAAGGCTGAGTTGACACTTACGTTTTTTGGTCAGTTTTGGCCCTGTAACTGCCCAAATAAGTGAAGTGTGCATTGATTCTCAGAGTGACGCCTGTCATGTGCATGTAATAATGACTTACAGTATTATTTCACCACCACAGCAGAATCCCTATGCGTGTTACCGCAAGGCACAGTGTTCTACACCACTATACAGGCTCTCTGCAGCCAGGAAATAGCTTTTTTTTTACTCAATTTGCCTCAAAAAAAGATTTGGATCAAATCTTTTCGGAAGATTCGGTGAACCGACTGAATCAAATTTTTGAGAAATTTCCTCATCCGTAGTCATCAATACTAATTACTAGATAACCCTTTTAATTGGATGAAATAATTTTACAATATTATTTCTGTAATAACTGTAGACTAATAGCTTGGGGGCAATCGCATGTCTCTGTGAATGTGGAAGATTATACACAAGGCGCGGCTTCATATGCACATTACAGTAGTGGAGCAATATTTTAATCATTTAAATTTTACCCAATGACAACAAATACATTTTTTCAGCATTCTTTGTAGTAGTTGCAATGACAAGGAGCAGCTATGGCTCTACCCCCATCATTCTACCCCTTAGATGTCGTGATCATACATGATCGTGACATCTGACAACAATAATGCAGTGTAAAAATTTTTAAAAATAATCAAATCATACTTTATTAATCTATTAGATCAGGAAATGCCAGATGCCGCCATCTAACTTGAAGATCTGGAGCAAAATCTTGCGCGGTCAAAGATTATGTCATCATGCCGCCTGATGTGGTCACTTCATACGTCACTGCTCAAGGGATTTTGTGCAAGATTTTTTATCAAGATGGAGGTGGCTGGCTCTTTGCACTCAAACAGATGAGGAAAGTATGATTTTTTATTTTTTTTTACTGCCATTCAGGGAAAATCGATTCGCTACCACAAAGCACAAAGAAATTTGGCTTAGCGGCTAATTGAATTTTCCCTGAAACTCGTATAAAATGCAATTTTGTGGAGTTCCATTAGGTTAAACAATGGAGAGTCATGTGGTTGTTTTTCTGGATGGAATAAATCTCATCAAGATGTAAAATGCTCATTGTTTACACTGATTCTCACATGAAAAGGTCTCGGAGTATCCCAGGAATCTCTTACAGATGCTAAATAGCAGTGTGAACAATAGGTCTCTACCCTGCAAATACAATGTGTAAATGAAGGACCATCTCAGCAGGCCATAAAATGCTAAACTGGTTCATGAGGCAGTGAAGCCAAATATTCTTCCATTCTATATGGTAATGCGGGAAGCCAGGTCTAATTAAGAAGGTGAGACTGGGCGTCTCTTGAGGAAAGAGGAGGAGCAGATAGTTATAGCCACCAAAGGGGTATAAAAAACCCAAGCATGGCCCAGAAAGCTGGAATTCACCAAGGGAAGTGACTTAGATCAGTGACTTGAGGAGAAGACTCTGACTGGAGATCATGTCTTGTGGAATTTGTGGAGGGTTCATGTCTGGTAAGTGTCACTGAACTGACTGTGAGTGGAAGGAATTATAAGATATTGTAATCTGTGCTGTGTATAAGGACAATGTGTCACCGCAGTGTAAATAAAAAGTAAATGCTACATTGAAACTCATAAGCTAGAAATTTCAGGAGATTGTTAGAATTTTTAGAATGAGGCTTTCCATAACCAATATAAACAAGGGGGCATCCCGGCGAAGTGCCATTGTGAATATGGAATGTATCAGACAGCCTAGGGTTTGTGGGTTATAGTAGTGTGAAGAAACAGATATAATAAATGCAGGGGACAATGGAACGTTGATAATATTCTCCACAGGAAAAAACAATCCACTCTAATGCTTTCCCAGAATCGGTTCTAAGCAGAACTAGTGATGTCTTATGTTCCTCTGTGCAATAGACTGAGTGGATGACACATGTAGTATTAGACGCCCCCTCCCTGCTCTGAACCAGTAAGAGTCTGACAATTTATGCAGTTTGTATTTAATACTATCTCACACTTATTACAAATACGTAGGTAGACGTTCCTTAATACTTATATATTCACAGCCTGATGAACGTTAAAAAACAAACAAAAAAAAAAACACTTTATTGAAGTCTGTTTAAAAAAAGGGCAAAAGGTCTATATGTCAGTCTGTGACCACCAGGTAACCAGACTTGAAACGTGCAGAGAGGGACTATATAATAACCCTTTGCACAGTTGCAGGTCTGGACTAAACACCTGACTTGCTAGCAAGTAGCTGCTAATCAATTGCAAGCAGGATATCAGGACACGGTTCACACTATGAATGGAGACTGGTGTGTTACAAGTGACCCTTATGGATGTTCTGACCAGTGTGGCTAAATTAGCTGATAACTGGCCAGATGGTCTATATTCAGTTAGCCGCACTGACTATACTGAGCTTAGCACGTGTGGTCTAGGGTGCAGACCAGTGCGCCACACTCGTATATGCTATACCGCTATGTCTGGAGCGACTATTGTGTAGCCTCACTGATCCAGATAATACTACAGCGTGTAACGTTATTAGAGTATCTGTGGACACACACACGCCCTCATATAGCTCAGTGTGCAGGCCAGCCTCCCAGACATCCACTCGCTCGCGGCCAGTGTGTTTAGGCTACATCCACTCACTTGCGGCCAGTATATTTTGGCTCCATCCAGTCACTTGCGGCCAGTATATTTTGGCTCCATCCAGTCACTTGCGGCCAGTATAATTTTGCTACTTCCATTCACTTGCGGCCAGTATATTTTGGCTACAAGGTATAGTATTGCATCTCGTGCACACCCTGCCTAAAGAGCCGTGTCCTGAGGGTTAACGACAGCTCTACGCGTTTCCACGTGACATATATTCGTCACGCATCTTCAGGAGCTTGCTAAAGAAATGCCTATGTCAAGACAACGTACCCCGCACTGTTGTGTGCTAGGGCTCCGGCGCTATGATGGCCGTACGCGGCAGAAAGAACGCCAACTTCATATGGCTGAAGCCCCGCCTATCGGGAGGGGTATGCCGGTATCCCTACCAATCAGAAATATGGGCGTGTTCCAAACCCCGCCCTCTGACTGGCAGGTACTGCAATGATCCTTACCCTTCCTGACGAGTTTGCGCATGCACAGTTTATGGGGGAATCCAACTCGCGGCCCGTATACCATCTTCAGATGCGGAACAGGTCTGGTGGCCGGGACCCACAGGGGGGTGGTACTCCAAAGGAGCAGGTACCAATCCCCATCTTGGTTTACTCACGGGGAGAGGCATCCCTATTACATACAAACATTAAAATATTACTGCAGGTCGCAGCTTCTCGCAAAAAAGGGGAATGTACTCAATATACAGTTATGCATATAAGCATGTATTAGTACACAACCGCTTGACAGAAACAGAAAAAGGGGGGGAAATAATATGACCGCATATGCCATGGAGCAGGACATCAAATGTGCTACACTGTGTAAGATGACGCGCAATGCTACATGGAACGGGCTGATACATCAAAGCAAGCTGGCATATGAGAGAGCCTCATTTAACCCTTTCGGTTGAATTGTCTGCAGCTTAAAGGTCCACATTGCTTCTTTGCGGAGTAGGGGTATGTCAATATCACCTCCACGGATTGACATCTTGACTTGTTCAATCCCCTGTACTCTCAGTACATCAGGGTCACCGTCATGCATATCACATACATGACGTGCCACAGATGTGTCCCGCTGATTACGAATATCAGACAGATGTTCCCCAAATCTACGTCTCAGTTCACGTCTGGTTTTTCTGACGTATTGTGACCCACATCGGCAGCTGATCAAGTATACAATACCTATAGAAGTACATCTAATAAACGAGCGTATATTATATCTCTTCCCTGTTGTATGGCTGGTAAAAAATCCTCCTCTTAGGATATTTTTACAGATGATACATGAGCCACAGGGAAAAGTGCCCTTTACAGTATTATTCAGCCAGGTTTCAGACTTCGGATGTGTATACAAACTGTATACCAAATGGTCACGTAGATTGGAACTACGTCGATACGTAATTGAGGGACGGTCTGGAATTAGTTCCCCAATGTCTGGGTCTGATTGCAAAATGGACCTGTGATTTTGTAGAATATCACGGACATTTTGATGGGCCTTGTCAAAAGTTGCAACAATTCTGGGTATAGGGTCCTCGCTACTGTTCGTTTTTGGAGCCAGGAGTCTAGTGCGATCGGTGCTCATCGAATGATGAAAGGCTCTCTTCAGGGTATATTGGGGATACCCCTGATTCATAAATCGGCCTCTCAAATCAGACGCAACCGCTCTAAAATCACCTAGTTCAGAGCAGTTCCTCCTGGCCCTGAGGTACTGTCCCTTAGGGATACCTCTTTTTAGGGCCAGTGGATGACCACTCTCCCAATGCAGGAGGTTATTGGTTGAGGTTTTCTTTCTGAACAGATTGGTGGTAATCTTTCTGTCAGTACCAATGGTAATCAGCAGGTCCAGGAACGCAATCTGTTGCTCCTGTACCTCTGATGTAAAAAATAACCCCATCTGGTTTACATTTAATGCTGCCACGAATGCCATAAAGCTCTCACGTGTCCCCTTCCACAGTATCAGCACATCGTGGATGTACCTTATCCACAGTTGCACATTTGATGTATACTGCTCCATAGCATCACCAAACACAACTTCCTTCTCCCACCAGCCCAGGTACAAATTGGCGAACGTAGGGGCAGAGGGACTGCCCATGGCGACGCCCCTGAGCTGGTGGTAGATATGCTGATCAAAAAAGACCTTGCGGGTGAGGACAAAGGGCCCAAACGTCCGATCGCGTCAGAGATCGACACGGAGGTGTCGTCCTCTAAATGTGACACGGATGCTGAGCAAACTAGAGGAAATACCCATAGGAAGAGACAATCTGACCTCAGGCGAGAGAAAGTCATTGGAGGAACTTGAGAGGGACACTTCTATCGTCATTAAGCCCTCCGACAAAGGAGGCAATATTGTCGTGATGGAACAGGAGGACTATCACTCCATGTGTCTCCGCCTACTAGAGGACACTAAAACCTATAAGCGTCTCTCCACTAATCCTACCTCTATATATTTAGGCACCAGCTCGCGACTCTGTTGAATACAGGCTGATCAGCAAAAATGAATTGGAATATCTGCTTCCCAAATCCCCGGTTGTAGCTACATTTTACTGCCCAAATTACAAGGGCCAGTGTTAAAGGGTAGACCCATTGTCTCGGGCATAGGCAGTCTCACTGCCAACATTAGCACATATCTGGACAGAATCTTGCGTCCATTTGTTGTGTCTTTGCTGTCCTATGCCCAAGACACTATGAATGTACTACAATGCCTGAAGGGCATTCAGTGTGAGGAGGATGTTCTCCTCACTAGTTTGGATGTTGAGGCCCTGTACAGCTCTATACCCCATAATTCTGGGGGTAGGGCTGTCGAGGCCTTCATCCAACAGAGGGGCGAACATTGTCGCCGGCATAACATCTTCCTGATGCAGTTGATCGACTTTGTCTTCACTCGCAAGGTCTTTCTTTTTGATCAGCATATCTACCACCAGCTCAGGGGCGTCGCCATGGGCAGTCCCTGTGCCCCGACGTTCGCCAATTTGTACCTGGGCTGGTGGGAGAAGGAAGTTGTGTTTGGTGATGCTATGGAGCAGTATACATCAAAGTGCAACTGTGGATAAGGTACATCGACAGTTTCCTGGATGAACAGTTTCCTGGAAAGTGGATTGGTCATCGTGGGCCAGTTGAATGGCCCCCAAGGTCTACCGATCTGACCCCCTTAGACTTTTATCGTTGGGGTCATCTGAAGGCAATTGTCTATGCTGTGAAGATACGAGATGTGCAGCACCTGAAACTACGGATACTGGAAGCCTGTGCTAGCATTTCTCCTGCGGTGTTGCTATCAGTGTGTGAAGAGTGGGAGAAGAGGGTTGCATTGACAATCCAACACAATGGGCAGCACATTGAACACATTGTATAAGTGGTCAGAAACTTGTAAATAACTCATGAAAGAATAAAGTTACGTTAAAACCAAGCACACCATTGTTTTTCTTGTGAAATTCCCAATAAGTTTGATGTGTCACATGACCCTCTTCCTATTGAAAAAACAAAAGTTGGATTCAAAATGTCCAACTTAAAAATGGCCGCCATGGTCACCACCCATCTTGAAAAGTTTCCCCCCTCACATATACTAATGTGCCACAAACAGGAAGTTAATATCACCAACCATTCCCATTTTATTAAGGTGTATCCATATAAATGGCCCACCCTGTATAATAGATGTGGCATATGTGGAGCTCCATTGTAGGATCTACTACCCAAAGCTGTGTTCTGATGTATAATTCTCTAAAGATTAGGACAATTTTCATATTTGCATTAAATCTGTCCCAGGGCAACCAATTTGAATCCCACAATTTGCCATAAGGACCCTGAAGACAGAGGAAATTCAATAACCTCTGACCATCATGATGTTGTGGATGCTACTGACTGTTGCCTCTAAAGTGTGAAATGACCAGTAGCAGAGTTTTTTCTGATCCTTGTCATTATGACCGGGTTCAGTTATGTTTTACGGCCAGCATCTGCCCTGTATGGAGCAAGCTTAGATCATGGGCGTGTCTCATACATTCCCCATAAGGAAATGATCTACATTTATGTACTTTGCCCCAAGTGCATCAGTTTAATATTTTTTTTTTCTAGGATTAGAGATTCATATCCTTTCCAAAATATCTCCTCACCTGTGCACAGATTAAGTGTGGCATTATAATGTGACCCAATACACTTTAATAGAACCATGCTGCAATACCAAGTAAGAAAATAACTCAGAAAATCTATTTTCCTTATTATATAATCTATTCATGAAGGACCTATCCATTTTAATATTCTATACCAAAATAAAATCTCCTGCCAACAATTAATACTGTGAATAATCAAGTTAAAACAAATTCAAAATAAAGTTAAAACAATTCTTTAATGATTTGAGGAATTCCTCACCTGGATTATTAGTCATAAATATTAAATACAATCATAGATTTATTAACAATTTTTAAAACTACATTAAATCCTCTACCTGTTGGATGTATTTATTTCTCATGAAAACAATATGTCTCCAGTAATAATGTTACATGTGCTCCCAATCCATGTAAATGACTTAATACTTTATCCCTCATAGTCGGAGTAGATCAACTTTTAACATTTCAGGATAATATTCTTAACAATCCCATACTCATACATAGGTTGGCTCTTTAGACCTCTTTCAGACGGGCATCATGTTTTTGGGCCGGATAAGATGCGGGTGCGTTGCGGCAAACCCACGCGAGTAGGTACGCGATTGCAGTCAGTTTTGACTGCGATTGCGTTCCGTTGTTCAGTTTTTATCACGCAGGTGCAATGTGTTTTGCACGCGCGTGATAAAAAACTGACTGTTGTACCCAGACCCGAACTTCTTCACAGAAGTTCAGGTTTGGGTTCAAGGTTGTGTAGATTGTATTATTTCCCCTTATAACCTGGTTATAAGGGAAAATAATAGCATTGTGAATACATAATGCATAGTACAATAGGGCTGGAGGGGTTAACAAAAAATAAAAAATAATTTAATTAAACTTAATCCACTTGTTCGCGCAGCCGTAATATCTTCTGTCTTCATCTGTGATGAAAAGGACCTGTGGTGACGTCACTGCGCTCATCACATGGTCCATCACATGATCCATTGCCATGGTGATTAGCGCAGTGACGTCACCACAGGTCCTTTTAACCCCCCCAGCGCTATTTTACTATGCATTTTGTATTTAGAATGCTATTATTTTCCCTTATAACCATGTTATAAGGGAAAATAATAATGATCGGGTCCCCATCCCGATCGTCTCCTAGCAACCATGCGTGAAAATCGCACCGCATCCTCACTTGCTTCCGGATGCTTGCGATCTTCACGCAGCCCCATTCATTTCTATGGGGCCTGCATTACGTGAAAAACACACAGAGGAGGATGCTGCGATTTTCACGCAACGCACAAGTCATGCGTGAAAATCACCGCTCATGTGCACAGCTCCATAGTAATGAATGGGTCCAGATTCAGTGCGGGTGCAATACTTTCACCTCACGCATTGCACCCGCGCGGAAATCTCGCCTGTCTGAAAGGGGCCTTAGAGTTGTAGGTCTCGCCTTAAGCTTTAATATGAACTTCCTTAACCCCCCCCCTGTGCAATCTCCTATCTTCTCAAAATATATTTATAAAATATTAAATGCTCTTTGTAAAAGGAAAAACTCCATCAAGTGCAAATTATTCCTCCTCCAAAAAATCTTGAATCTTCTTGTTTATTCCTTTCTCTATCGTTATGACTTCTCCATGAGTACATAATCCTCAATTTTAGGCCGTTTTCATTCCGTTTCCATTCCATTTTTTTGCGGATCATACAGTCGTGGCCAAAAGTTTTGAGAATGACACAAATATTAGTTTTCACAAAGTTCGCTGCTAAACTGCTTTTAGATCTTTGTTTCAGTTGTTTCTGTGATGTAGTGAAATATAATTCCACGCACTTCATACGTTTCAAAGGCTTTTATCGACAATTACATGACATTTATGCAAAGCGTCAGTATTTGCAGTGTTGGCACTTCTTTTTCAGGACCTCTGCAATTCGACTGGGCATGCTCTCAATCAACTTCTGGGCCAATTCCTGACTGATAGCAACCCATTCTTTCATAATCACTTCTTGGAGTTTGTCAGAATTAGTGGGTTTTTGTTTGTCCACCCGCCTCTTGAGGATTGACCACAAGTTCTCAATGGAATTAAGATCTGGGGAGTTTCCAGGCCATGGACCCAAAATGTCAACGTTTTGGTCCCCGAGCCACTTAGTTATCACTTTTGCCTTATGGCACGGTGCTCCATCGTGCTGGAAAATGCATTGTTCTTCACCAAACTGTTGTTGGATTGTTGGAAGAAGTTGCTGTTGGAGGGTGTTTTGGTACCATTCTTTATTCATGGCTGTGTTTTTGGGCAAAATTGTGAGTGAGCCCACTCCCTTGGATGAAAAGCAACCCCACACATGAATGGTCTCAGGATGCTTTACTGTTGGCATGACACAGGACTGATGGTAGCGCTCACCTTTTCTTCTCCGGACAAGCCTTTTTCCAGATGCCCCAAACAATCGGAAAGAGGCTTCATCGGAGAATATGACTTTGCCCCAGTCCTCAGCAGTCCATTCACCATACTTTCTGCAGAAGATCAATCTGTCCCTGATGTTTTTTTTTGGAGAGAAGTGGCTTCTTTGCTGCCCTTCTTGACACCAGGCCATCTTCCAAAAGTCTTCGCCTCACTGTGCGTGCAGATGCGCTCACACCTGCCTGCTGCCATTCCTGAGCAAGCTCTGCACTGGTGGCACTCTGATACCGCAGCTGAATCCTCTTTAGGAGACGATCCTGGCGCTTGCTGGACTTTCTTGGACGCCCTGAAGCCTTCTTAACAAGAATTGAACCTCTTTCCTTGAAGTTCTTCATGATCCTATAAATTGTTGATTGAGGTGCAATCTTAGTAGCCACAATATCCTTGCCTGTGAAGCCATTTTTATGCAATGCAATGATGGCTGCACGCGTTTCTTTGCAGGTCACCATGGTTAACAATGGAAGAACAATGATTTCAAGCATCACCCTCCTTTTAACATGTCAAGTCTGCCATTTTAACCCAATCAGCCGGACATAATGATCTCCAGCCTTGTGTTAACAAGACGATTACTGAAATGATCTCAGCAGGTCCTTTAATGACAGCAATGAAATGCAGTGGAAAGTTTTTTTTTCGGATTAAGTAAATTTTCATGGCAAAGAAGGACTATGCAATTCATCTGATCACTCTTCATAACATTCTGGAGTATATGCAAATTGCTATTATAAAAACTTAAGCAGCAACTTTTCCAATTTCCAATATTTATGTAATTCTCAAAACTTTTGGCCACGACTGTATACGGAACCTTTCATTTCAATGGATCTGCAAAAAAACTTTGTGCATTCTGTTTTTCGGATTTCCGTATTTCTGTTCCGCAATAAAATAGAACATGTCCTTATAGGGTCCATTCACACGTCCGTAGTGTATTGTGGATCCGCAATACATCCGGCCGGCATCCCCATAGAACTGCCTATTGTTCGCAATTGCGGAGAAGAATAGGACATGTTCTTTTTTTTTTCTGGAGCAGCGGACCGGAGGTTCGGGGCCGCACTCCGTAAATGCGGCAATGTGTGCTGTCCACATCAAGAATGAATGGGTCCGCAACCGTTCCGGATGATTGCGGAACGGGTACGGACACATTCTACGGACATCTGAATGGACCCTTATTGTCCGCATTACGGACAAGGATAGTACTGTTCTATTAGGGGCCAGCTGTTCCGTTCCGCAAAATGCGGAATGCACACCAATGTCATCCGTATTTTTTGCGGATCCGTTTTTTGCAGACCACAAAATACATAAGTTTGTGTGCAAGAGGCCTTACTGACATCTCTCTCCTATAGTAATTTACTGCTATTTGAGATTTTGGGAAACTCTTTGCATTAAAGGGGTTGTCCGGGATCAAACTTTTTTTTTTAAAACTGCTTACTCACTGTTAGTAGCCAAATCTATCTTCCTAAGATGTTTTTAGGTAGCTTTTGCACTGCTGCATGGCTCCTACAGTCCCCAGCAGACTGTTTACATGCATGTTGTTATGTGCCATCACTTCCTGCTGCAGTGCATTGTGGCTCCCAGTGCAGATCAGCAGCTCCTGGTGTCTACAGTGTAAGATCACCTCCCTGCACCCGCCCCCCTCATACATATTCAGCCTCCTCCATAGATCCGCCCCCTCTTACATATTCCTCCACCATAAACTCCTCCCCCCTCTGTCTCTTGCACATGTCATGTGCTCAGTGTTTGCAGACAGTGAACTAACACACAGGGAGCAGCTCCATCTTTCCACAATCGTAGATCATTTTTAGTTTTATGCTTGTGCTAGTTACTCATGGCATACACCCTTAGGGATAGCAGACTGCATCACACTATAAGGGCCACGCTCCCACATCTATCCATAAACATCGCTGACAGCGTCACACTATAAGGGCCACGCTCCCACATCTATCCATAAACATCGCTGACAGCGTCACACTATAAGGGCCACGCTCCCACATCCATAAACATCGCTGACAGCGTCACACTATAAGGGCCACGCTCACACATCCATAAACATCGCTGACAGCGTCACACTATAAGGGCCACGCTCACACATCCATAAACATCGCTGACAGCGTCACACTATAAGGGCCACGCTCACACATCCATAAACATCGCTGACAGCGTCTCACTATAAGGGCCACGCTCCCACATCCATAAACATCGCTGACAGCGTCACACTATAAGGGCCACGCTCCCATAAAGATCCCTAAACATGACTGAGAGCTTTACACAATTATAGCAGCTTTGAAACAAAAAAATATTGTTTTAGCGTGTCCATATTCTGAGAGCCATCATTTTTTTTATTTTTTGACCGATTGTCTTAGTTAGGGATTCATTTTTTGAAGGGTTGAGGTGACGGTTTGATTAGTACTATTTTGGGGGACATGCACCTTTTTGAACGCTTGTTGTTGCACTTTATGTGATGTTAGGTTAAAAAAAAGCCTTTTTTTTTTTAACAGTTTTTATGATATTTTTTAAGGTGTTTTTCGGACATGGTGTGTAATGTGATATATTTATGGAGCCGGTTGTTACGGACAAGGCAATACCAAATATGTGTAGGTTTTTTTATTCATTTAATTTTTTTTATGTAATAAATGAACGGATAAAAGACAATTTTTATTTTATTTTTAATTCAATTTTTTTTTTCACTTTCAATTTGTTTGCACGTTCCCTTTTTTTCACTTTTACTTTTTTTTCATTCCCTTTTTTAATACTTTCACTTTCATACAGTGCATTGCAATAGTCATCTATTTCAATGCACTGTATTGTCAGTGCTACTTTTGCACTAACAGTGCTCCAGACTAAAAAAAATACCTAGTAGCCATTGGCTCCTGAACTGCAAAATTTAGGAGCCAAATCAAATTTTTAGTCGCCAAATCGAAACCGAATCAAAATTTTGGTATCGTGACAACGCTACGCCGATCAGATCGGCGTAGAGTTGTTTTGAAACCAAAATTTTGATTCGCTTTCGTCACCATAAAAAAGTATTGCGATACTCAATACCGCGCAAAAAAAAAAAAAAAACACCAAAAAAAAGCCGCGTGCATTTCGCATTTTATGAAACATTCGGCCCATAATAGAACAGTCCTATGCTATTTTTTGGGGTGATAAGGTGACTAAAAAATGGCGAATGCTCACCGCATAGGAGATACTTTTTAATAATTTAATAGTTTGGACAGCGCTATGTAATATGTTTTTTTATTTATTGTTTATATTTTTTATATGTAAAATTGGGAAAGGGGGGATTTAAACTTAATATTTTAGAGTACTTTCACACTAGCGTTTATCTTTTCCGGCATTGAGTTCCATCACAGGGGCTCTATACCAGAAAAGAACTGATCAGGCATATCCCCATGCATTCTGAATGGAGAGTAATCCGTTCAGGACGTCTTCAGTTCAGTCATTTTGACTGATCAGGTAAAAGAGAAAACCGCAGCATGCTACGGTTTTATCTCCGGCGAAAAAAACTGAAGACTTGCCTGAATGCCGGATCCGGCATTTTTCCCCATAGGAATGTATTATTGCCGGATCCGGCATTCAGAATACCGGAATGCACCCGCACTAAATCCGGACCCATTCACTTCTATGGGGCTCTGCACATGAGCGGTGATTTTCACGCATCACTTGTGCGTTGCGTGAAAATCGCAGCATGCTCTATGTTGTGCGTTTTTCACGCAACGCAGGCCCCATAGAAGTTAATGGGGCTGCGTGAAAATCGCAAGCAAGTGCGGATGCGGTGCGATTTTCACGCATGGTTGCTAGGATGAAAGTCTATTCACTGTGTTATTTTTCCTTATAACATGGTTATAAGGGAAAATAATAGCATTCTTAATACAGACTGCATAGTAGAAGGTCAATATAATAAACATTGGTGGCGCAGTGCGCCCCCCCAACACTCCAGTATAATAAACATTGGTGGCGCAGTGCGCCCCCCAACAACCCAGTATGATAAACATTGGTGGTGCAGTGCACCCCCCTCAATATAATAGACATTGGTGGCGCAGTGCGCCCCCCTCAATATAATAAACATTGGTGGCGCAGTGCGCCCCCCCTCAATATAATAAACATTGGTGGCGCAGTGCGCCCCCCTCAATATAATAAACATTGGTGGCGCAGTGCGCCCCCCCAACAGCCCAGTATGATAAACATTGGTGGTGCAGTGCACCCCCCTCAATATAATAGACATTGGTGGCGCAGTGCGCCCCCCTCAATATAATAAACATTGGTGGCGCAGTGCGCCCCCCCTCAATATAATAAACATTGGTGGCGCAGTGCGCCCCCCCTCAATATAATAGACATTGGTGGCGCAGTGCGCCCCTCCTCAATATAATAAACATTGGTGGCGCAGTGCGCCCCCCCTCAATATAATAAATATTGGTGGTGCAGTGGGCTGTGCCAATGAGGGTTAAAAAAATTAAAAAAAAATTAACTCACCTCCTCCAATTGATCGTCTTCTGTTCTTTCTTCAGGACCTGTCAAAGGACCTGTGGTGACATCACTGTGCTCATCACATGATCCATCACCATGGTAATGGACCATGTGATGAGGTCAGTGACGTCACCACAGGTCCTGAAGAAAGAACACTAGACCGGCAGCTACGCGATCAACTGGAGGAGGTGAGTTAATTTTTTTAATTATTTTTAACCCTCATTGGCACTTCCCACTGAGCCACCAATGTTTATTATACTGGGGGGGGGGGCGCACTGTGCCACCAACGTTTATTATACTGGGGGGGGCGCACTGTGCCACCAACGTTTATTATACTGGGGGGGGGGGGCGCACTGTGCCACCAATGTTTATTATACTGGGGGGGGAGGGCGCACTGTGCCACCAACGTTTATTATACTGGGGGGGGGGGCGCACTGTGCCACCAACGTTTATTATACTGGGAGGGGGGGGGGCCGACTGTGCCACCAATGTTTCTTATACAAATACAGGAGGCGGAATCAAATAGCCGGCACCCAACCTCTGTGACAGGGAGCTGCGATCAGCAGCAGTTAACCCCTTAGGTACTGCACCTGAAGGGTTAACTCAACTGCAGCTGATCGCAGCTCCATGTCATAGAGGTCGGGTGCCGGCTATTTGATTCCGGCACCCGCCTAATGTATTTGTATTACAGGTAATTTTTCTTCGTTGGTGGCACAGTGCGCCCCCCCCCCCCTCCTCTCCTCTCCTCTCCTCTCCTCCTCCCGTCTCTTCATATTGGCGGAGGCGGCGGCGGGGACAGCAGCAGCACAGGGGGGAGGGAGAGACTCCTCCACTGCGCTGCTGAGAACTATCATGTCCCGTGCCCCGCCGCTGTATTGAGCGGAGCTGCGGCGGCGGGTCTAGTCGCAAATGGCGACAAGACTAAAAAGTCTTGTCGCCATTTGTAAATTCAAAGTCTGATTAGCCTTAGGGCCATAGCAACCAGGACGCCTTTGTTAGGCGTCCGGTTGCCATGGCAACGATCGGCCGCTGCAATCGCAGCAGCAGGGGCGTGATGGTAGAGAGAGGGAGCTCCCTCCTTCTCAACCACATGGATCTGGATGCCGCGGGTGTTAGCTGTTACAGTTACAGCTAACGCTCTCTGCTGATGGCAGCGGCTACGTTCCTGAGCCGCTGCCATCAATATCGGCACCGGACTGGAGGGGCGGAGCTTACTGGAGGGGCGGAGCTTAGCGCAATCTTGGCCAGGAGAGTTACTGCCCCTCCAAGACTTTTGAATAATTAATTAGGCTGTCAGTGACGTCACCGGGCTCCCAGAGCAGCGGAAGCGGAAGCTTTCCTCCTCTGCAAGGGACCCGGTACGTCACTGACTGAAAATAATCAGTTACTTCCTGCCATAAAGGTTTTGGGTAAAAAGGGTACTTAGAAACATGCTGAAAAGGTAGGACATGGGTGTATGTAAAGTGTGTGTATGTGCAATGCTATTAAACAATGATCCCTAATCCCGGACAACCCCTTTAAGAAAAAAATATCTATTGGATCTAAGAAACAAAATGGATCTTTCTACAGACAGTGACATGGTCCATGATTGCATCTAATTCAGATGTTTTGGTTTTCTGTTGTTTATGTTATTTGTACTTTTAGTTAGAAGATCGGGGATTGACTGAAACGTTCCGCGATAAATGAGTAATACTTGATACATTGTAACATATTTATCTGCAACGAATAAAATTGAATAAATGAAATAAAATATCCCTTGAACCAGGATAACGAGTGTCGTGGCTCCTCTTTACTATACACACAGCCCTGCTATACACACTCCTAGCAAACACAGCATTGCTGCGCAGCTAACATACACACACCTTCGTGGTAGTGAATCGATTTAACCTGAAATAGTGCAAAATAAACAAAAAAAAATCTAACCTGCTCCATTTGCTCACCATGGGCTGGCTGCCATCTTAATTGAAGATCTTGGCTGAAGTCCTGTGCGTAGTGACATATGACGTCATCACACCTGCATTCATGGTGACGTCATCTCGGGTTGCGTAAGATTTCTCGCCAGATCTTAAAGAGGACCTTTCACCTTGAAAAACATTGTGAACTAAGTATGCTGACATGGAGAGCGGCACCCAGGGATCTCACTGCACTTACTATTACCCCTGGGCACCGCTCCATTCTCCCGTTATGCCCTCCGGTATCTTCGCTCACTAAGTTATAGTAGGCGGTGTCTGCCCTTGTTCTGTGGGCGTCTCCTTCTCCTAGGTTGTAGCGCTGGCCAATCGCAGCGCACAGCTCACAGACTGGGAGAAGGAGCCGCCCACAGATCAAGGGCAGACACCGCCTACTATAACTTAGTGAGAGAAGATACCAGAGGGCATAACGGAAGAATGGAGCGGCGCCCAGGCTCTCCATGGCAGCATACTTAGTTCACAATGTTTTTCAAGGTGAAAGGTCCTCTTTAAAGCAAGATGGCAGCTTGCCCGTTGCAAGCGAATGAAGCAGGTAAGTATGTTTTTATTTATTTTTACATTATGTATATCAGATGCCGCGATCATGTATGAATGGGGCATCTAAAGGGTAGAATGACGAGGAGCAGCGCAATCGATGTTTCCTGTCATTGCACACACTACTTACAAAGAAATGTGCCTTGTGAGAAAGTAATTCGTCACAAAGTGAATTTTTTTGTCAAATTTGGCAGCCAAATCGAATTTTCAAATACTTTGCTCATCTCTAAAAACAAACTCAGACTTATACATCACATATACATCACACACAAACTATTTTCTTTCTAAATAAATCCATCCTTTGTTGAAGCATAGAACATCCAGTGTAGTCCTAAGTAAAACATGTGCTTGGAAAAATGTCACTCATGGTTTCTCATACATTTTGGCCTGGTTACCAGACCTGATATCTGACATCATAGTATCCCCTTCCTGGTGCTGGACTTTTCAATTTGTGACATCCTCTAAGGAACTTTAGCTTCCAGTCAGGGCTGGCCTTAGGTTACATGGAACTCTGTGCGAGAGGCCATTTTTGCAGTCCCCCTCCTTCCCTAACACACATAGTTCTGCAAACATACATGATGATCCCTCCATCCACCACTAAGGGACATTTCCAGAGCTTCCACAGCAGTGACTGGAGAGGATATTGTGCATCCCCAGTAGTAGTGGTGACTTATCAAGCTCATTACATAAATACAGCACCGGAACCAAGCTCATTAAATACTTAAAACACTAGAACCAAATGTGGCAGATAAATATAGCACCAGAACCAAGCTCATTACATACAGATATTATCTGCACAGTCAAGTTATCCATTGACATAAAAGTATGCAAAGCATGAAACTACAGGTCCCAGTATGGCCGGAACATGTGTTAAGTAAAGATGGACGAACCATTCGATGTTCTGGTCAGTTTAGGTTTGCCGAATTTTTCTAAAAGTTTGGTTCAGATCAGAATCAGTTCAAGCCAAACCAAATTGCATCCAATTGCCCTGGAAGTTGGTATATAACACCCTTTAGTCTCCTAAAATATTAGGAAAACGTGTTATGTATTTTCCTTCCTCTTTTTATAAATATTTAGTTTTTTCCCTCCCCTCTCCGCAAGCTCTTGAATGCAATGACAGCAGTAGTAAATCATGTCTGAGAGACGCTGAGCTATGGATAAACACTGTTTGACTCCTTATCAAGCAGCGGGTTTAAAAGCACACCGCACTGGCACCTGGTTATGGCTCAAAATAACTAATGGAAATCACTGACCAAAACCCTCAAGTGTGAATAAGGCCTCATGCACAAAACACGTGGTCGGATGTGGACCACTTCAATGGGGCTGCAAAAGATGTGGATAGTGGATAGCTATTTCTGGTGAAAGCATATAGGTGTGTATTTCAGTACTCCAAGAAAAATATATTCTTAGTTAACTGTTGCAGTTATATCTGGTAAAGCCTTTACTTGGGTATTGCAGTATAAAAAGAAATATACATTCGCCATTCGCTGGTGCATTTATATGTAGAAAAACCTTTATTCACGTATAGCAGTAGAAAAAATATATACAGGGTGGGCCCTTTATATGGATACACCTTAATAAAATGGGAATGGTTGGTGATATTAACTTCCTGTTTGTGGCACATTAGTATATGTGAGGGGGGGAAACTTTTCAAGATGGGTGGTGACCATGGCAGCCATTTTGAAGTCGGCCATTTTAAATCCAACTTTTGTTTTTTTAATAGGAAGAGGGTCATGTGACACATCAAACTTATTGGGAAATTCACAAGAAAAACAATGGTGTGCTTGGTTTTAACATAACTTTATTATTTCATGAGTTATTTACAAGTTTCTGACCACTTAAAAAAAATGTGTTCAATGTGCTGCCCATTGTGTTGGATTGTCAATGCAACCCTCTTCTCCCACTCTTCACACACTGATAGTAACACCGCAGGAGAAATGCTAGAACAGGCTTCCAGTATCCGTAGTTTCAGGTGCTGCACATCTCGTATCTTCACAGCATAGACGATTGCCTTCAGATGATACGAGATGTGCAGCACCTGAAACTACGGATACTGGAAGCCTGTGCTAGCATTTCTCCTGCGATGTTGCGATCAGTGTGTGAAGAGTGGGAGAAGAGGGTTGCATTGACAATCCAACACAATGGGCAGCACATTGAACACATTTTATAAGTGGTCAGAAACTTGTAAATAACTCATGAAATAATAAAGTTATGTTAAAACCAAGCACACCATTGTTTTTCTTGTGAAATTCCCAATAAGTTTGATGTGTCACATGACCCTCTTCCTATTGAAAAAACAAAAGTTGGATTCAAAATGGCCGACTTTGAAATGGCCGCCATGGTCACCACCCATCTTGAAAAGTTTCCCCCCTCACATATACTAATGTGCCACAAACAGTAAGTCAATATCACCAACCATTCCCATTTTATTAAGGTGTATCCATATAAATGGCCCACCCTGTACATTTGCCATTCGCTGCTGCACTTATGTCTGGAAACATTTATTGACGTATATCAGTAGAAAAATAAAAATATATTCAGCATTCACTGTTGCAGTTATGAGGTAAAGCCTTTAGTGGCAAATTTCTGTACAAAAATCAAGATATATTCAGCGTTCAGCGCTGCAGTTATATGTGGGAAAGTCCTTTTTGCAATATGGACTGAATTACGTTGTGTTAAAATTTTGTATTTAAGTTTCACACACTGCGCGCTTACGTGACGACATCCATAAGAGCGGCGCACCAATACAGGTGAATATACTATGCACTAACCCTGCACAAAAATGCGAAAATTCACACCAGCCCGCATCTATCTACGGTATTGCTTACTGGACACTACGGGGACTTTTCTGCAGCACAAAAACTGCACGAGGTCCGAGACTTGCTCTTCCAGCACGGACCTACTTTCTCCGCTACGTCCCGTATACTTCAGAAAAAATCTTGTATTCTGCATTAAGCGCAGAACTGATATGCACTAAAATCTTCTTTTTTGGTGGGAATAAACATTTCCACCTCCTCCATTACCTTCCTCATCTCTTCTGGGACACTGCAGCAACATGAGGGTACTTTTACACTTGCGGCAGAGTGAACCGGCAAGCAGTTCCATCGCTGGAACTGCCTGCCGGATCAGGCAATCTGCATGCAAACTGACAGCCTTTGTAGACGGATCCAGATGCGGAGCCGTCTCACAAATGCATTGCAAGAATGGATCATTCTGTCCATTTGTCATACGGGCAAACGGATCAGTTTCTATTTTTATTTTTTTTTCAAATTGCTCAGGCCGGAAGGACTAATCCGGCATTGCAGTATTTTTTATGCCGGATCCAGCACTAATACATTCCTATGGGAAAAAATGCTGGATTCGGCATTTAGGCAAGTGTTCAGTTTTTTTGGCCGGAGATAAAACCGCAGCATGCCACGGTATTATCTCCACCCTGAACAGTCAAAAAGACTGAATTGAAGACATCCTGATGCATCCTGAACAGATTGCTCTCCATTCAGTATGCATAGGGATAAAACTGATCAAACGCTAGTGTGAAAGTACCCTACATTAGGCGTGGATTAGCCAGGATTTCCACACACCAATGCCTGATGCATCAGACTAGATCATCCATGGTGCCACACCAACATTTTGACAAAAGAGACCGTTTTCTTCTGGCTACCTGCCTCAGCTACTATTCTGATGCTAATACCCGCCTGATGCCAAGTGCTCCTTCTTTCACCCACCATTTTCAGCGAGTACTAGTATTGCCACCTACCTCCACACTATGTCACCTTGCCACTCTGTGGTCTCCTGGTGCTGCCATGTCCACACTATGTCACCTTGCCCTCTGTTGTATAATGCTACTGCTGCTGCCTGGTCAACACTATGTCACCTTGCCACTCTGGCCTCCTGATGCTGCCATCTCCACACTATGTAACCTGGCCACTCGCTGGCCTCCACATACTGCTGCCAACTACATAGTCTGTGATTGTGCCACTCAGTGGCCTCCTTATACTGCTGCCACCTCCACACTGTCATTGTGCCACTCTGTAGCCTCCTGATGCTGCCGACACCTCCAGACTTTGTCATTGGGCCACTGTGTTGTCTCCTCATGCTGCTTCCACCTCACCACTCTGTCATAGGGACACTCTGTGGACTTCTCATGCTGTTCACACCCTCCCCACTTCATGACTGTGCCACTATTTTGGCTTTCGGCCTGGCTGACATCATTATTCATTTGACCTTTCTTCTCATCTGTCAGAAGGAAGTAAAAATGAGACGCACAACAGATCCTGTCTGTGTAGCATCTGTAAGGCCTGTATGGTCCCATCAGAATTGGCTTATGATTTGGTATCCAAAAGCAGGAGTGGGTACAAAACACAGAAGACATGCAAATATTCCATTCACGTGTCATCTCTGTTGTGGATCCACTCCTGTTTTTTTTTGGCTTTAGCACAACTGATGGATTACTGACCAATTGCTGACCGAATGAAGACGGATGCTCAACAGATAGGATATGTTTTTTGGGGATTATTGTTCTGATGGATCAGAGGAAGGGCAAAAAAAATCAACACAAACTTACTGCTGACACCCTCTCCACTCTCTCACGGGAGCTCTCCTTGTATAAGCGTTTCATAGAACAGGTTCTGTAGAAATCTATGTGGAATCAGCTGACGACGGTGTCAAAGGAGTGCGCTCTTTCACGCTGCAGTAGGATCTTGGGCCTCTGCACGGTTCTTTATACCTGGCGCTAACATCGACCTATAAGGCTGAGTTGACACTTTTTCGGTCAGTTTTGGCCTTGTAACTGCCCAAATAAGTGAAGTGTGCATTGATTCTAAGAGCAACGCCTGTCATGTGCGTGTCATAATGACTTACAGTATTATTTCACCACCACAGAAGACTCCCTATGCGTGTTACCGCAAGGCACAGTGTTCTTCACCACTATATAGGCTCTCTGCAGGCAGGAAATAGCTGTTTTTTAAAGCGATTTGCCCCCAAAAAAATTCAGATCAAATCTTTTCGAGAAAATTATCTAGTCCTCAATACTAAGTATCAGATAACTCTGTTAATTAGATAAAATAACTTTATAATTTCTGTAATAACTGTAGACTAATAGGTATGAAGCTTGAAGGCAATCACATGTCTCTGTGAATGTGGTAGATTATACACAAGGCCGGCTTCTTATACACATTACAGTAGTGGAGCAATATTTTAATCATTTTAATTTCACCCAATGCCAACAAAAAAAAAAATTCTGCATTTATTAGATTTCATGCTAATTTAAAGCATTCAATTTACATCCAAGTTTGGCTCCTAATTATTTCACCTTTTCTTTTCAAAGTATATACTGTACATCATTTTTTATTTTTTTTTGCATAATAAAACTTTATTTCTAATTTTAGAGTCATTCACCCTTCAAATAAGATCTGTAAGAAATTAAACCTTTGGATAATGAAAGTCTTATAATCTGTTACAATCGATGTAACAGGGAGTATTTCATATATGTGAATTATACATGGAAAGTAGAGATGAGCAAAGTATTTAAAAATTCGATTTGGGTATTTCGCCGAATATTACAAAAAAAAATTGCTTTGAGAAATATGACTTCGTCATAAAGGTAATTTCTTTGTAGTAGTTGCAATGACAGGGAGCAGCGATTGCGCCACCCCCATCATTGTACCCCATAGACATTTGACAACAACAATGCAGTGTAAAATTTTTTAAAAAATAATGAAATCATACTTTCTTCATCCATTTGATCATGAAGGGCTAGTTGCCGCCATCTTACTTGAAGATCTGGAGCAAAATCTTGTGCGGCAGAAGATTATGTCATCATGCCGCCTGATGTGCTCACTTCCTACGTCACTGCTCAAGGGATTTTGTGCAAGATTTTTAATCAAGATGGAGGCAGTTGGCTCTTTGCACTCAAACAGATGAGGAAAGTATTATTATTTTTTTTATATATTTTTTATTTTACTGCGATTCAGGGAAAATCGATTTGCTACCACAAAGCACAAAGAAATTTAGTTTATCGGTGAATCGAAGTTTCCCTGAAACTCGTATAGAATTTCATTTCATTGAGTTCCATTAGGTTAAACAATGGAGAGTCATGCGGTTGTTTTTCTGGATGGAATATATCTCATCAAGATGTAAAATGTTTATTGTTTACAATGATTCTCACACTTTTTTTTAATTAATCGTATGTGAACAATTTAAGTGTTTTTTTTCCTTCACTGCTTTGTTCAATAAAAATAGTTTATACTACATATGGATATGCTGCCATGATTTCATACATGAGTACTTATGTGGTCAATGATCTAGCACTTCAAGTGTATTCACTCTACCCAGTAAGTAAGGGTTTCAGCATGATAATCTGTTACATTGGATGTAATATGGAGTATTTCATATTTTTAAATAATAGATGGAGTCATGTGGGTGTATGTCTAGATGGAATGTATCTCATCAGGATGTAAATTGCTCATTGTTTACACTGATTCTCACATGAAAAGGTCTCGGAGTATCCCAGGAATCTCTTACAGATGCTAAATAGGAGTGTGAACAATAGGTCTCTACCCTGCAAATACAACGTGTAAATGAAGGACCATCTCAGGAGCCAGAAAATGCTAAACTGGTTGAGTAGATTATTCTTCAATTGTATATGGTAATGAGGGAAGGCAGATCTGATGATGAAAGGTTTCATTGCTTATGAAGGTGGGACTGGGCGTCTCCTGGAGAAGAAGAGGAGCAGATAGCTATAGCCACCAAAGGGGTATAAAAGACCGAAGCATGGCCCAGAAAGCTGGAATTCACCAAGGAAAGTGACTTAGATCAGTGACTTGAGGAGAAGACTCTGACTGGAGATCATGTCCTGTGGATTTTGTGGAGGGTTCAAGTCTGGTAAGTATCACTGAACTGATTGTGAGTGGAACAAATTATAAGATATTGTAATCTGTGCTGTGTATAAGGACAATGTATCACCACAGTGTAAATAAAACATAAATTTTTAGAATGAGACTTTCCATAACTAATATTAACAAGGGGGCATCCCGGCCAAATGTAA
This sequence comes from Bufo bufo, assembly GCF_905171765.1. Classification (NCBI taxonomy): domain Eukaryota; kingdom Metazoa; phylum Chordata; class Amphibia; order Anura; family Bufonidae; genus Bufo; species Bufo bufo. Next base: position 21,438,234 of record NC_053391.1, on the reverse strand, counting down.
TTGTGAATATGGAATATATCAGACAGTGTAGGGTTTGTCGGTTACAGTAGTGTGAAGAAACAGATATGATAAATGCAGTGGACAATGGAACGTCTATAATACTCTCCACAAGAAAAAAAAAATCCACTCTAATGCTTTCCCAGGATCGGTTCCAAGCAGAACTAGTGGGGTCTTATGTTCCTCTGTGCAATAGACGGAGTGGATGACACATGTAGTATTAGACGCCCCCCCCCCTGCTCTGATGCTTTTTATGGAGACGCTTGGGGAAACGGGAGTCTTAGGCAGAGAAATAGGAAATCAAGTTTATATGGAAAATATAGAAGCTTATGAAATTGGTAGAAGAAAATAATTTTCACCATGACTTTTTCACTAATAAGCTACTAGATGAAGCTAACATTAAAACTATAGGATATTGGTGAAGAGTAGATATGACTTCAGCAACCAATACCAGGGAGCTACTGCAAATGCTTCTCCTGTTCTGTTGAACCCAAGCTGTCTGATTATTAGATAGATACCACTTTATCTGAATGGCTGCCATGTAAACTACATTTCTAGATACCTTTATTGCTACCACGTCTCTCACCACACTTATTGTTTTCTGTGGCACTTGTAAACAAATTGATGCATATAGAAGAAATTTATAATTTATGATTTGTTATATTTCTGTTCACTATTCACAAACGAAGTCACACTGTTCACTGTAATGAGTGACTTGCTTTCTGGAAATTCTGGTTGTGTATCTAGGGCAATGTTTCAGTGTGGCAGTGCACAGTGTGCCTCTCTAATCTGCTTTCAAAGGGGTTAATTCCCCAGTCTGGATATAAATCTGCACATTTGTCTATGTGTTCATTAGTCTTGCCTTTTAGTTCCTGAGTTCTGAGTTTTGTGTTTTAAAGTTTGAGGCACTGTGGTTCCACAAATTCTGTAACAGTTTGATTTTGGTGTCAGCTTTAAGTCTTTCTTTGTTTTTATGAAAATGCACTAACTTTATAAAAAGGCTCACGGTAACAATATATTTGGTGCAAGTTAATTGTCTATAAAAGTACATTAGGGGGTTGTCTTGCATTGAGATGTAACACTTTTGCGACTTTTTCAAATATGGTTCAAAATAAATAAGGCATAAAAGTGTCCCAGCCTGTAATACTTACTAATCTGTAATTCACTCCACTTCTGAGAGTGGGAATGTTCACCAAAAGTGTTAAAATTTGACGTTATATAGAATGTGGACATAACTTTTCATGGCACAAAACTGGAGTAGAAAATTTTATAAATGTCCTTCATATTGTTTGTCCAAATTCAAGATGCTTTTTTTTTTAAAATAAGAAAACCACTTTAACCTGTTACGGACACAGGGCGTACAGGTACGCCCTGATGTCCTGGTACTTAAGGACACAGGGCGTACCTATACACCCTGTGTATTTCAAATCACCGCCGCGGTACAATGCCCAAGGGGGTCCTGTGACCCTCCCCCCGTGTCGGTGATCGCAGCAAACCGCAGGTCAATTCAGACCTGCGGTTTGCTGGGGTTTCCGGGTATTCGGGTCTCTGGTGACCCGATAACCCGGAATAGTACGGTGATCGGTGGTGTTATAATACACCATCAATCAACGTCCTGAGATCCTGAGAGGTGGCGGTCATGCCACCTCTCAGGATCGCTTCTGATTGGTTGGTTGGGCAGGTGGGCGGAGCGACAGTTTTAGAAAATGCCGAAGCTCCTCTCCCCGCTCATACAGGTCCGTGGAGCGGGAGAGAGAGGAGCTCAGCAGGATTGTAAGTTTTTTTTTTGTGCCATCAGGCACACATCGGAGTATTTTGGAGAGGTAGGGAGAGGCAGGGAAAGGTAGATTAGGCAGGGAGAGTAAGGGAAAAAAAAGTTTTTTATTGCAGTTTAGCACCCGGATCGGATGTCTGGGGTCCACAGCACTCAGCTGTGTGATCCTAGATCCCCAGGAGGTGCTGCAGCTTGCCCCCGCCCCCAAAAACAATTTTTTTGGGGGCACAAGCATTTTTTTGTTGTTGTTTTTGCATGCGCTGACTGTGGTGATCCGAAATACACAAGGCATACAGGTACGCCCTGTGTCCTTAAGTACCAGGACATCAGGGTGTACCTGTACTCCTCTTAGCATCCGGTCACTGTTAGCGCATTGCCCACCCCACCGCTGATCAGCTTCGTACCGCGGATCAGCGCGTTTTAATCTCTTTTTTTTTTTTACACTTTTTGTGATTTTCAATTATTTTTTTATATATTTTTTCTGTCATGTGTAGGGCAAAGTACGTGAAAACCCGTCCCCCACACACATACACACTAAATAAAGTTTTCCACACACTTCACTATGGCCCGCCAGATGTTCTTGGCCGAGGAGGCATACATCCTGCTTGCCTCCTAATCCGAGAGTCCCAGTGAGGACGAAACCACTTTCCTCTTGTCATCCGCATCCTCCTCATCATCTAGCGATGATGATGAGCCCCCAAGGCGGCGGAGATGCCGCCAGGAAGAGCAAGGGGACCGCCATGCAAGGGACCCTGTAGCCCACACTAGTACGAGCAGCTCTGGGGCTTGTACTAGTTTTCCGGCCCACCAGATAAGTCCACCTGAGCCCCCTACCAGTGAACTTGTCTGGTGTACTCTGAGCTTTTTGAGCCTGTAATTCCTGATTTTTTTTTTTTGGCTAAGCAGTAATCCAGATTCCTACAGTGGGATTCACTGAATATGACTATTTTAGTCTTTTTTTCAGTGACCACTTTGTGAATCTGATGGTGGAGCAAACAAACCTGTACGCCCAACAGTTCATTGCTCAACACCTGGACTCCTTTTTGGCTAGGGCCGGTGGCTGGAGCGAGATGAGGACATTTTGGGGCCTCGTGTGCACATGGGCCTAGTCAAAAAAAACAGTGTATGCATTACTGGAGTGGGGACGTCCTCTACAGACCCCACTTTATAGTACGGCCATGACACGTACCCAGTTTGAGGCCATCCGGAAATTCCTGCATATGCAGGTAATGCAGCATTTCCCCCCCAAGGTGATCTGCTATAAACGCCTGTTCCAAAATCAGGCAGTCATTGATCACTTTGGGACACATTTTTGGAGGCATTTGTACAGGCTATGTACCTGGAAGGGAGGTCGCGGTTGATGAGTCTCTAATTGCTTTCAAGGGGAGATCATTTTCCGCCACTATGTTCCCTCTAAGAGGGCGAGGTATGGAGTGAAGCTGTACAAACTTTGTGAGAGTACCTCAGGGTAACTTACAAGTTTCGTGTGTACGAGGGGAGAGATTCCCGTATTCAACCCCAGAATGTCCCCCCACTCTGGGTGTTAGCGGAACTTGTATGGGACCTTATGCACCCACTGCTAGATAAAGGTTACACCTGTACATGGATATTTTTATACTAGTATCCCTTTGTTCCAGTCCCTCGCCGCCAGATACACGTCGCTTGTGGGACCGTGCGGAAAAAATCAACGCGGCCCTCCCCTACCCACCCCCTTAAAGGTACCTATCCCCAGGAGTGAGGAACTGTGCCCTTACAGTGGAAACCTGTTGCTGGTCAGATATAAGGACAAGAGGGATGTCCTTGTACTGTCCCACAATTCACGGTGTAACGGCATCACCCCTGTCCCTGAGTGAGGTACGCGGCAAGAGTCCTCAAGCCAATTGTATTGACGACTACAATCGGTATATAGGAGAAGTTGTTCTCTCTGATCAAGTCCTCAAGCCATATAATGCATGCGCAAAACCCGGGCATGGTACTAAAAAGTTGCGGTCTACTTGGTACAGATTGCCTTGTACAACTCTTTTGGGCTGTCCCGGAGCACTGGCAACACAGGGAAATTCCTGCAGTTCTATGAGGCAGTCCTCAAGGCCCTAATCTTTTTTGACCGGGAAAAAGCAGGCTGGAGTAACTCGGAAACTGGAGGCGCCCAGATCGTCCCTGGCCAACACTTTCCAGTTGTGGTCCCCCATACTGGAAAGAACGGATTGTCCCAAAAAAAAGTGCAGAGTGTGTCACAGAAGGGGGATACGGAAGGACACCACCACTCAGTGTGACACGTGCCCCGATCATCCGTGCCTCTGCATTGACAGTTGCTTCAGGAGTACCACACTTTCATGGAGTACTAAATTTATAATCCTTTTCCCCAATTTTAATTCCATTTAGCCACTGACAATCGAAAAAAAAATATGGTTCTCAGACTTCAGACACTAAAACAAATATTTTTTCAAAAATATTCTTTTTTAAAACAAACAAAAAAAGTAGACATATTAGGTATCGCCGCGTCCGTAATAATCTGTTCTATAAAAATACCCCCTGATCTAACCCCTCAGATGAACACGGTCAAAAAAATAAAATAAAAAAAGTGCCAAAACAGCTATTTTTGGGCAAATTTTCAATTTTAAACCGTTTTTTTTCCAGAAACAAAGAAAGGGTTAACAGCCAAACAAAACTTTTTATTTATTACCCTGATTCTGCAGTTTACAGAAACACCCCATATGTGGTCGTAAATTGCTGTATGACAAAATGGCAAGGCGCAGAAGGAAAGGAACGCCGTATGGTTTCTGGAAGGCAGATTTTGATGGCATTTTGTTTTGGCACCATGTCCCATTTGAAGAACCCCTGATGCACCCCTAGAGTAAAAACTCTATAAAAGTGACCCTATCTAAGAAACTACACCCCTCAAGGTATTCAAAACTGATTTTTAC